>NW_026708606.1:0-43369 GCF_902713425.1 Acipenser ruthenus
GAATGTTGTGCTGTGTTTTCAAGCGCTTCAATGTGCTGCTCTGCAAGGTTTGGAGACAGCGCGTGCGTTCACGGAGATCAAGAGCAGCCGCCGCAGGGGAGGGATACCATGGAAATAGGTTACCTATTTACCATGGTATCTCTCCCCTGGGTGCGTTGTGTTTTGGTGAGCATTAATGCAGGAAAGCAGCGGGCGGGATGGCGAGCTTGTCCTGCTGCTCCAACACAAGCTACCTTAAGAGCCGGTACGATGCGGGCAATGGGTGAAGTTCGTCAGGAGTACTGCATAAAAAAACGAGTGTGTTGTCGTGGCAGTTGGTGATCAAAGAAATAAAACAAAATAAAATCAATAAATAATAATGTCATAGACTTAAAGTCATACCTTTGAAGTCATAATGCATTGCAAGTGTTATTAGGGAATGTTGTGCTGTGTTTTCAAGCGCTTCAATGTGCTGCTCTGCAAGGTTTGGAGACAGCGCGTGCGTTCACGGAGATCAAGAGCAGCCGCCGCAGGGGAGGGATACCATGGTAAATAGGTTACCTATTTACCATGGTATCTCTCCCCTGGGTGCGTTGTGTTTTGGTGAGCATTAATGCAGGAAAGCAGCGGGCGGGATGGCGAGCTTGTCCTGCTGCTCCAACACAAGCTACCTTAAGAGCCGGTACGATGCGGGCAATGGGTGAAGTTCGTCAGGAGTACTGCATAAAAAAACGAGTGTGTTGTCGTGGCAGTTGGTGATCAAAGAAATAAAACAAAATAAAATCAATAAATAATAATGTCATAGACTTAAAGTCATACCTTTGAAGTCATAATGCATTGCAAGTGTTATTAGGGAATGTTGTGCTGTGTTTTCAAGCGCTTCAATGTGCTGCTCTGCAAGGTTTGGAGACAGCGCGTGCGTTCACGGAGATCAAGAGCAGCCGCCGCAGGGGAGGGATACCATGGTAAATAGGTTACCTATTTACCATGGTATCTCTCCCCTGGGTGCGTTGTGTTTTGGTGAGCATTAATGCAGGAAAGCAGCGGGCGGGATGGCGAGCTTGTCCTGCTGCTCCAACACAAGCTACCTTAAGAGCCGGTACGATGCGGGCAATGGGTGAAGTTCGTCAGGAGTACTGCATAAAAAAACGAGTGTGTTGTCGTGGCAGTTGGTGATCAAAGAAATAAAACAAAATAAAATCAATAAATAATAATGTCATAGACTTAAAGTCATACCTTTGAAGTCATAATGCATTGCAAGTGTTATTAGGGAATGTTGTGCTGTGTTTTCAAGCGCTTCAATGTGCTGCTCTGCAAGGTTTGGAGACAGCGCGTGCGTTCACGGAGATCAAGAGCAGCCGCCGCAGGGGAGGGATACCATGGTAAATAGGTTACCTATTTACCATGGTATCTCTCCCCTGGGTGCGTTGTGTTTTGGTGAGCATTAATGCAGGAAAGCAGCGGGCGGGATGGCGAGCTTGTCCTGCTGCTCCAACACAAGCTACCTTAAGAGCCGGTACGATGCGGGCAATGGGTGAAGTTCGTCAGGAGTACTGCATAAAAAAACGAGTGTGTTGTCGTGGCAGTTGGTGATCAAAGAAATAAAACAAAATAAAATCAATAAATAATAATGTCATAGACTTAAAGTCATACCTTTGAAGTCATAATGCATTGCAAGTGTTATTAGGGAATGTTGTGCTGTGTTTTCAAGCGCTTCAATGTGCTGCTCTGCAAGGTTTGGAGACAGCGCGTGCGTTCACGGAGATCAAGAGCAGCCGCCGCAGGGGAGGGATACCATGGTAAATAGGTTACCTATTTACCATGGTATCTCTCCCCTGGGTGCGTTGTGTTTTGGTGAGCATTAATGCAGGAAAGCAGCGGGCGGGATGGCGAGCTTGTCCTGCTGCTCCAACACAAGCTACCTTAAGAGCCGGTACGATGCGGGCAATGGGTGAAGTTCGTCAGGAGTACTGCATAAAAAAACGAGTGTGTTGTCGTGGCAGTTGGTGATCAAAGAAATAAAACAAAATAAAATCAATAAATAATAATGTCATAGACTTAAAGTCATACCTTTGAAGTCATAATGCATTGCAAGTGTTATTAGGGAATGTTGTGCTGTGTTTTCAAGCGCTTCAATGTGCTGCTCTGCAAGGTTTGGAGACAGCGCGTGCGTTCACGGAGATCAAGAGCAGCCGCCGCAGGGGAGGGATACCATGGTAAATAGGTTACCTATTTACCATGGTATCTCTCCCCTGGGTGCGTTGTGTTTTGGTGAGCATTAATGCAGGAAAGCAGCGGGCGGGATGGCGAGCTTGTCCTGCTGCTCCAACACAAGCTACCTTAAGAGCCGGTACGATGCGGGCAATGGGTGAAGTTCGTCAGGAGTACTGCATAAAAAAACGAGTGTGTTGTCGTGGCAGTTGGTGATCAAAGAAATAAAACAAAATAAAATCAATAAATAATAATGTCATAGACTTAAAGTCATACCTTTGAAGTCATAATGCATTGCAAGTGTTATTAGGGAATGTTGTGCTGTGTTTTCAAGCGCTTCAATGTGCTGCTCTGCAAGGTTTGGAGACAGCGCGTGCGTTCACGGAGATCAAGAGCCAGCCGCCGCAGGGGAGGGATACCATGGTAAATAGGTTACCTATTTACCATGGTATCTCTCCCCTGGGTGCGTTGTGTTTTGGTGAGCATTAATGCAGGAAAGCAGCGGGCGGGATGGCGAGCTTGTCCTGCTGCTCCAACACAAGCTACCTTAAGAGCCGGTACGATGCGGGCAATGGGTGAAGTTCGTCAGGAGTACTGCATAAAAAAACGAGTGTGTTGTCGTGGCAGTTGGTGATCAAAGAAATAAAACAAAATAAAATCAATAAATAATAATGTCATAGACTTAAAGTCATACCTTTGAAGTCATAATGCATTGCAAGTGTTATTAGGGAATGTTGTGCTGTGTTTTCAAGCGCTTCAATGTGCTGCTCTGCAAGGTTTGGAGACAGCGCGTGCGTTCACGGAGATCAAGAGCAGCCGCCGCAGGGGAGGGATACCATGGTAAATAGGTTACCTATTTACCATGGTATCTCTCCCCTGGGTGCGTTGTGTTTTGGTGAGCATTAATGCAGGAAAGCAGCGGGCGGGATGGCGAGCTTGTCCTGCTGCTCCAACACAAGCTACCTTAAGAGCCGGTACGATGCGGGCAATGGGTGAAGTTCGTCAGGATACTGCATAAAAAAACGAGTGTGTTGTCGTGGCAGTTGGTGATCAAAGAAATAAAACAAAATAAAATCAATAAATAATAATGTCATAGACTTAAAGTCATACCTTTGAAGTCATAATGCATTGCAAGTGTTATTAGGGAATGTTGTGCTGTGTTTTCAAGCGCTTCAATGTGCTGCTCTGCAAGGTTTGGAGACAGCGCGTGCGTTCACGGAGATCAAGAGCAGCCGCCGCAGGGGAGGGATACCATGGTAAATAGGTTACCTATTTACCATGGTATCTCTCCCCTGGGTGCGTTGTGTTTTGGTGAGCAATAATGCAGGAAAGCAGCGGGCGGGATGGCGAGCTTGTCCTGCTGCTCCAACACAAGCTACCTTCAGAGCCGGTACGATGCGGGCAATGGGTGAAGTTCGTCAGGAGTACTGCATAAAAAAAACGAGTGTGTTGTCCTGGCAGTTGGTGATCAAAGAAATAAAACAAAATAAAATCAATAAATAATAATGTCATAGACTTAAAGTCATACCTTTGAAGTCATAATGCATTGCAAGTGTTATTAGGGAATGTTGTGCTGTGTTTTCAAGCGCTTCAATGTGCTGCTCTGCAAGGTTTGGAGACAGCGCGTGCGTTCACGGAGATCAAGAGCAGCCGCCGCAGGGGAGGGATACCATGGTAAATAGGTTACCTATTTACCATGGTATCTCTCCCCTGGGTGCGTTGTGTTTTGGTGAGCATTAATGCAGGAAAGCAGCGGGCGGGATGGCGAGCTTGTCCTGCTGCTCCAACACAAGCTACCTTAAGAGCCGGTACGATGCGGGCAATGGGTGAAGTTCGTCAGGAGTACTGCATAAAAAAACGAGTGTGTTGTCGTGGCAGTTGGTGATCAAAGAAATAAAACAAAATAAAATCAATAAATAATAATGTCATAGACTTAAAGTCATACCTTTGAAGTCATAATGCATTGCAAGTGTTATTAGGGAATGTTGTGCTGTGTTTTCAAGCGCTTCAATGTGCTGCTCTGCAAGGTTTGGAGACAGCGCGTGCGTTCACGGAGATCAAGAGCAGCCGCCGCAGGGGAGGGATACCATGGTAAATAGGTTACCTATTTACCATGGTATCTCTCCCCTGGGTGCGTTGTGTTTTGGTGAGCATTAATGCAGGAAAGCAGCGGGCGGGATGGCGAGCTTGTCCTGCTGCTCCAACACAAGCTACCTTAAGAGCCGGTACGATGCGGGCAATGGGTGAAGTTCGTCAGGAGTACTGCATAAAAAAACGAGTGTGTTGTCGTGGCAGTTGGTGATCAAAGAAATAAAACAAAATAAAATCAATAAATAATAATGTCATAGACTTAAAGTCATACCTTTGAAGTCATAATGCATTGCAAGTGTTATTAGGGAATGTTGTGCTGTGTTTTCAAGCGCTTCAATGTGCTGCTCTGCAAGGTTTGGAGACAGCGCGTGCGTTCACGGAGATCAAGAGCAGCCGCCGCAGGGGAGGGATACCATGGTAAATAGGTTACCTATTTACCATGGTATCTCTCCCCTGGGTGCGTTGTGTTTTGGTGAGCATTAATGCAGGAAAGCAGCGGGCGGGATGGCGAGCTTGTCCTGCTGCTCCAACACAAGCTACCTTAAGAGCCGGTACGATGCGGGCAATGGGTGAAGTTCGTCAGGAGTACTGCATAAAAAAACGAGTGTGTTGTCGTGGCAGTTGGTGATCAAAGAAATAAAACAAAATAAAATCAATAAATAATAATGTCATAGACTTAAAGTCATACCTTTGAAGTCATAATGCATTGCAAGTGTTATTAGGGAATGTTGTGCTGTGTTTTCAAGCGCTTCAATGTGCTGCTCTGCAAGGTTTGGAGACAGCGCGTGCGTTCACGGAGATCAAGAGCAGCCGCCGCAGGGGAGGGATACCATGGTAAATAGGTTACCTATTTACCATGGTATCTCTCCCCTGGGTGCGTTGTGTTTTGGTGAGCATTAATGCAGGAAAGCAGCGGGCGGGATGGCGAGCTTGTCCTGCTGCTCCAACACAAGCTACCTTAAGAGCCGGTACGATGCGGGCAATGGGTGAAGTTCGTCAGGAGTACTGCATAAAAAAACGAGTGTGTTGTCGTGGCAGTTGGTGATCAAAGAAATAAAACAAAATAAAATCAATAAATAATAATGTCATAGACTTAAAGTCATACCTTTGAAGTCATAATGCATTGCAAGTGTTATTAGGGAATGTTGTGCTGTGTTTTCAAGCGCTTCAATGTGCTGCTCTGCAAGGTTTGGAGACAGCGCGTGCGTTCACGGAGATCAAGAGCAGCCGCCGCAGGGGAGGGATACCATGGTAAATAGGTTACCTATTTACCATGGTATCTCTCCCCTGGGTGCGTTGTGTTTTGGTGAGCATTAATGCAGGAAAGCAGCGGGCGGGATGGCGAGCTTGTCCTGCTGCTCCAACACAAGCTACCTTAAGAGCCGGTACGATGCGGGCAATGGGTGAAGTTCGTCAGGAGTACTGCATAAAAAAACGAGTGTGTTGTCGTGGCAGTTGGTGATCAAAGAAATAAAACAAAATAAAATCAATAAATAATAATGTCATAGACTTAAAGTCATACCTTTGAAGTCATAATGCATTGCAAGTGTTATTAGGGAATGTTGTGCTGTGTTTTCAAGCGCTTCAATGTGCTGCTCTGCAAGGTTTGGAGACAGCGCGTGCGTTCACGGAGATCAAGAGCAGCCGCCGCAGGGGAGGGATACCATGGTAAATAGGTTACCTATTTACCATGGTATCTCTCCCCTGGGTGCGTTGTGTTTTGGTGAGCATTAATGCAGGAAAGCAGCGGGCGGGATGGCGAGCTTGTCCTGCTGCTCCAACACAAGCTACCTTAAGAGCCGGTACGATGCGGGCAATGGGTGAAGTTCGTCAGGAGTACTGCATAAAAAAACGAGTGTGTTGTCGTGGCAGTTGGTGATCAAAGAAATAAAACAAAATAAAATCAATAAATAATAATGTCATAGACTTAAAGTCATACCTTTGAAGTCATAATGCATTGCAAGTGTTATTAGGGAATGTTGTGCTGTGTTTTCAAGCGCTTCAATGTGCTGCTCTGCAAGGTTTGGAGACAGCGCGTGCGTTCACGGAGATCAAGAGCAGCCGCCGCAGGGGAGGGATACCATGGTAAATAGGTATCTCTCCCCTGGGTGCGTTGTGTTTTGGTGAGCATTAATGCAGAAAGCAGCGGGCGGGATGGCGAGCTTGTCCTGCTGCTCCAACACAAGCTACCTTAATGCAGGAAAGCAGCGGGCGGGATGGCGAGCTTGTCCTGCTGCTCCAACACAAGCTACCTTAAGAGCCGGTACGATGCGGGCAATGGGTGAAGTTCGTCAGGAGTACTGCATAAAAAAACGAGTGTGTTGTCGTGGCAGTTGGTGATCAAAGAAATAAAACAAAATAAAATCAATAAATAATAATGTCATAGACTTAAAGTCATACCTTTGAAGTCATAATGCATTGCAAGTGTTATTAGGGAATGTTGTGCTGTGTTTTCAAGCGCTTCAATGTGCTGCTCTGCAAGGTTTGGAGACAGCGCGTGCGTTCACGGAGATCAAGAGCAGCCGCCGCAGGGGAGGGATACCATGGTAAATAGGTTACCTATTTACCATGGTATCTCTCCCCTGGGTGCGTTGTGTTTTGGTGAGCATTAATGCAGGAAAGCAGCGGGCGGGATGGCGAGCTTGTCCTGCTGCTCCAACACAAGCTACCTTAAGAGCCGGTACGATGCGGGCAATGGGTGAAGTTCGTCAGGAGTACTGCATAAAAAAACGAGTGTGTTGTCGTGGCAGTTGGTGATCAAAGAAATAAAACAAAATAAAATCAATAAATAATAATGTCATAGACTTAAAGTCATACCTTTGAAGTCATAATGCATTGCAAGTGTTATTAGGGAATGTTGTGCTGTGTTTTCAAGCGCTTCAATGTGCTGCTCTGCAAGGTTTGGAGACAGCGCGTGCGTTCACGGAGATCAAGAGCAGCCGCCGCAGGGGAGGGATACCATGGTAAATAGGTTACCTATTTACCATGGTATCTCTCCCCTGGGTGCGTTGTGTTTTGGTGAGCATTAATGCAGGAAAGCAGCGGGCGGGATGGCGAGCTTGTCCTGCTGCTCCAACACAAGCTACCTTAAGAGCCGGTACGATGCGGGCAATGGGTGAAGTTCGTCAGGAGTACTGCATAAAAAAAACGAGTGTGTTGTCGTGGCAGTTGGTGATCAAAGAAATAAAACAAAATAAAATCAATAAATAATAATGTCATAGACTTAAAGTCATACCTTTGAAGTCATAATGCATTGCAAGTGTTATTAGGGAATGTTGTGCTGTGTTTTCAAGCGCTTCAATGTGCTGCTCTGCAAGGTTTGGAGACAGCGCGTGCGTTCACGGAGATCAAGAGCAGCCGCCGCAGGGGAGGGATACCATGGTAAATAGGTTACCTATTTACCATGGTATCTCTCCCCTGGGTGCGTTGTGTTTTGGTGAGCATTAATGCAGGAAAGCAGCGGGCGGGATGGCGAGCTTGTCCTGCTGCTCCAAACACAAGCTACCTTAAGAGCCGGTACGATGCGGGCAATGGGTGAAGTTCGTCAGGAGTACTGCATAAAAAAACGAGTGTGTTGTCGTGGCAGTTGGTGATCAAAGAAATAAAACAAAATAAAATCAATAAATAATAATGTCATAGACTTAAAGTCATACCTTTGAAGTCATAATGCATTGCAAGTGTTATTAGGGAATGTTGTGCTGTGTTTTCAAGCGCTTCAATTGTGCTGCTCTGCAAGGTTTGGAGACAGCGCGTGCGTTCACGGAGATCAAGAGCAGCCGCCGCAGGGGAGGGATACCATGGTAAATAGGTTACCTATTTACCATGGTATCTCTCCCCTGGGTGCGTTGTGTTTTGGTGAGCATTAATGCAGGAAAGCAGCGGGCGGGATGGCGAGCTTGGTCCTGCTGCTACAACACAAGCTATCTTAAGAGCCGGTACGATGCGGGCAATGGGTGAAGTTCGTCAGGAGTACTGCATAAAAAAACGAGTGTGTTGTCGTGGCAGTTGGTGATCAAAGAAATAAAACAAAATAAAATCAATAAATAATAATGTCATAGACTTAAAGTCATACCTTTGAAGTCATAATGCATTGCAAGTGTTATTAGGGAATGTTGTGCTGTGTTTTCAAGCGCTTCAATGTGCTGCTCTGCAAGGTTTGGAGACAGCGCGTGCGTTCACGGAGATCAAGAGCAGCCGCCGCAGGGGAGGGATACCATGGTAAATAGGTTACCTATTTACCATGGTATCTCTCCCCTGGGTGCGTTGTGTTTTGGTGAGCAATAATGCAGGAAAGCAGCGGGCGGGATGGCGAGCTTGTCCTGCTGCTCCAACACAAGCTACCTTCAGAGCTGGTACGATGCGGGCAATGGGTGAAGTTCGTCAGGAGTACTGCATAAAAAAACGAGTGTGTTGTCGTGGCAGTTGGTGATCAAAGAAATAAAACAAAATAAAATCAATAAATAATAATGTCATAGACTTAAAGTCATACCTTTGAAGTCATAATGCATTGCAAGTGTTATTAGGGAATGTTGTGCTGTGTTTTCAAGCGCTTCAATGTGCTGCTCTGCAAGGTTTGGAGACAGCGCGTGCGTTCACGGAGATCAAGAGCAGCCGCCGCAGGGGAGGGATACCATGGTAAATAGGTATCTCTCCCCTGGGTGCGTTGTGTTTTGGTGAGCATTAATGCAGGAAAGCAGCGGGCGGGATGGCGAGCTTGTCCTGCTGCTCCAACACAAGCTACCTTAATGCAGGAAAGCAGCGGGCGGGATGGCGAGCTTGTCCTGCTGCTCCAACACAAGCTACCTTAAGAGCCGGTACGATGCGGGCAATGGGTGAAGTTCGTCAGGAGTACTGCATAAAAAAACGAGTGTGTTGTCGTGGCAGTTGGTGATCAAAGAAATAAAACAAAATAAAATCAATAAATAATAATGTCATAGACTTAAAGTCATACCTTTGAAGTCATAATGCATTGCAAGTGTTATTAGGGAATGTTGTGCTGTGTTTTCAAGCGCTTCAATGTGCTGCTCTGCAAGGTTTGGAGACAGCGCGTGCGTTCACGGAGATCAAGAGCAGCCGCCGCAGGGGAGGGATACCATGGTAAATAGGTTACCTATTTACCATGGTATCTCTCCCCTGGGTGCGTTGTGTTTTGGTGAGCATTAATGCAGGAAAGCAGCGGGCGGGATGGCGAGCTTGTCCTGCTGCTCCAACACAAGCTACCTTAAGAGCCGGTACGATGCGGGCAATGGGTGAAGTTCGTCAGGAGTACTGCATAAAAAAACGAGTGTGTTGTCGTGGCAGTTGGTGATCAAAGAAATAAAACAAAATAAAATCAATAAATAATAATGTCATAGACTTAAAGTCATACCTTTGAAGTCATAATGCATTGCAAGTGTTATTAGGGAATGTTGTGCTGTGTTTTCAAGCGCTTCAATGTGCTGCTCTGCAAGGTTTGGAGACAGCGCGTGCGTTCACGGAGATCAAGAGCAGCCGCCGCAGGGGAGGGATACCATGGTAAATAGGTATCTCTCCCCTGGGTGCGTTGTGTTTTGGTGAGCATTAATGCAGGAAAGCAGCGGGCGGGATGGCGAGCTTGTCCTGCTGCTCCAACACAAGCTACCTTAAGAGCCGGTACGATGCGGGCAATGGGTGAAGTTCGTCAGGAGTACTGCATAAAAAAACGAGTGTGTTGTCGTGGCAGTTGGTGATCAAAGAAATAAAACAAAATAAAATCAATAAATAATAATGTCATAGACTTAAAGTCATACCTTTGAAGTCATAATGCATTGCAAGTGTTATTAGGGAATGTTGTGCTGTGTTTTCAAGCGCTTCAATGTGCTGCTCTGCAAGGTTTGGAGACAGCGCGTGCGTTCACGGAGATCAAGAGCAGCCGGAGATCAAGAGCAGCCGCCGCAGGGGAGGGATACCATGGTAAATAGGTTACCTATTACCTAGGTTACCTATTTACCATGGTATCTCTCCCCTGGGTGCGTTGTGTTTTGGTGAGCATTAATGCAGGAAAGCAGCGGGCGGGATGGCGAGCTTGTCCTGCTGCTCCAACACAAGCTACCTTAAGAGCCGGTACGATGCGGGCAATGGGTGAAGTTCGTCATGAGTACTGCATAAAAAAACGAGTGTGTTGTCGTGGCAGTTGGTGATCAAAGAAATAAAACAAAATAAAATCAATAAATAATAATGTCATAGACTTAAAGTCATACCTTTGAAGTCATAATGCATTGCAAGTGTTATTAGGGAATGTTGTGCTGTGTTTTCAAGCACTTCAATGTGCTGCTCTGCAAGGTTTGGAGACAGCGGGTGCGTTCACGGAGATCAAGAGCAGCCGCCGCAGGGGAGGGATACCATGGTAAGGTTACCTATTTACCATGGTATCTCTCCCCTGGGTGCGTTGTGTTTTGGTGAGCATTAATGCAGGAAAGCAGCGGGCGGGATGGCGAGCTTGTCCTGCTGCTCCAACACAAGCTACCTTAAGAGCCGGTACGATGCGGGCAATGGGTGAAGTTCGTCAGGAGTACTGCATAAAAAAACGAGTGTGTTGTCGTGGCAGTTGGTGATCAAAGAAATAAAACAAAATAAAATCAATAAATAATAATGTCATAGACTTAAAGTCATACCTTTGAAATCATAATGCATTGCAAGTGTTATTAGGGAATGTTGTGCTGTGTTTTCAAGCGCTTCAATGTGCTGCTCTGCAAGGTTTGGAGACAGCGCGTGCGTTCACGGAGATCAGAGCAGCCGGAGATCAAGAGCAGCCGCCGCAGGGGAGGGATACCATGGTAAATAGGTTACCTATTTACCATGGTATCTCTCCCCTGGGTGCGTTGTGTTTTGGTGAGCATTAATGCAGGAAAGCAGCGGGCGGGATGGCGAGCTTGTCCTGCTGCTCCAACACAAGCTACCTTAAGAGCCGGTACGATGCGGGCAATGGGTGAAGTTCGTCAGGAGTACTGCATAAAAAAACGAGTGTGTTGTCGTGGCAGTTGGTGATCAAAGAAATAAAACAAAATAAAATCAATAAATAATAATGTCATAGACTTAAAGTCATACCTTTGAAGTCATAATGCATTGCAAGTGTTATTAGGGAATGTTGTGCTGTGTTTTCAAGCACTTCAATGTGCTGCTCTGCAAGGTTTGGAGACAGCGGGTGCGTTCACGGAGATCAAGAGCAGCCGCCGCAGGGGAGGGATACCATGGTAAGGTTACCTATTTACCATGGTATCTCTCCCCTGGGTGCGTTGTGTTTTGGTGAGCATTAATGCAGGAAAGCAGCGGGCGGGATGGCGAGCTTGTCCTGCTGCTCCAACACAAGCTACCTTAAGAGCCGGTACGATGCGGGCAATGGGTGAAGTTCGTCAGGAGTACTGCATAAAAAAACGAGTGTGTTGTCGTGGCAGTTGGTGATCAAAGAAATAAAACAAAATAAAATCAATAAATAATAATGTCATAGACTTAAAGTCATACCTTTGAAATCATAATGCATTGCAAGTGTTATTAGGGAATGTTGTGCTGTGTTTTCAAGCGCTTCAATGTGCTGCTCTGCAAGGTTTGGAGACAGCGCGTGCGTTCACGGAGATCAGAGCAGCCGGAGATCAAGAGCAGCCGCCGCAGGGGAGGGATACCATGGTAAATAGGTTACCTATTTACCATGGTATCTCTCCCCTGGGTGCGTTGTGTTTTGGTGAGCAATAATGCAGGAAAGCAGCGGGCGGGATGGCGAGCTTGTCCTGCTGCTCCAACACAAGCTACCTTAAGAGCCGGTACGATGCGGGCAATGGGTGAAGTTCGTCAGGAGTACTGCATAAAAAAACGAGTGTGTTGTCGTGGCAGTTGGTGATCAAAGAAATAAAACAAAATAAAATCAATAAATAATAATGTCATAGACTTAAAGTCATACCTTTGAAGTCATAATGCATTGCAAGTGTTATTAGGGAATGTTGTGCTGTGTTTTCAAGCGCTTCAATGTGCTGCTCTGCAAGGTTTGGAGACAGCGCGTGCGTTCACGGAGATCAAGAGCAGCCGGAGATCAAGAGCAGCCGCCGCAGGGGAGGGATACCATGGTAAATAGGTTACCTATTTACCATGGTATCTCTCCCCTGGGTGCATTGTGTTTTGGTGAGCATTAATGCAGGAAAGCAGCGGGCGGGATGGCGAGCTTGTCCTGCTGCTCCAACACAAGCTACCTTAAGAGCCGGTACGATGCGGCAATGGGTGAAGTTCGTCATGAGTACTGCATAAAAAAACGAGTGTGTTGTCGTGGCAGTTGGTGATCAAAGAAATAAAACAAAATAAAATCAATAAATAATAATGTCATAGACTTAAAGTCATACCTTTGAAGTCATAATGCATTGCAAGTGTTATTAGTGAATGTTGTGCTGTGTTTTCAAGCGCTTCAATGTGCTGCTCTGCAAGGTTTGGAGACAGCGGGTGCGTTCACGGAGATCAAGAGCAGCCGCCGCAGGGGATGGATACCATGGTAAGGTTACCTATTTACCATGGTATCTCTCCCCTGCGGCGGCTGCTCTTGTTCTCCGGCTGCTCTGATCTCCGTGAACGCACGCGCTGTCTCCAAACCTTGCAGAGCAGCACATTGAAGCGCTTGAAAACACAGCACAACATTCCCTAATAACACTTGCAATGCATTATGACTTCAAAGGTATGACTTTAAGTCTATGACATTATTATTTATTTACCTATATACCATGGTATCTCTCCCCTGGGTGCGTTGTGTTTTGGTGAGCATTAATGCAGGAAAGCAGCGGGCGGGATGGCGAGCTTGTCCTGCTGCTCCAACACAAGCTACCTTAAGAGCCGGTACGATGCGGGCAATGGGTGAAGTTCGTCAGGAGTACTGCATAAAAAAACGAGTGTGTTGTCGTGGCAGTTGGTGATCAAAGAAATAAAACAAAATAAAATCAATAAATAATAATGTCATAGACTTAAAGTCATACCTTTGAAGTCATAATGCATTGCAAGTGTTATTAGGGAATGTTGTGCTGTGTTTTCAAGCGCTTCAATGTGCTGCTCTGCAAGGTTTGGAGACAGAGCGTGCGTTCACGGAGATCAGAGCAGCCGGAGATCAAGAGCAGCCGCCGCAGGGGAGGGATACCATGGTAAATAGGTTACCTATTTACCATGGTATCTCTCCCCTGGGTGCGTTGTGTTTTGGTGAGCATTAATGCAGGAAAGCAGCGGGCGGGATGGCGAGCTTGTCCTGCTGCTCCAACACAAGCTACCTTAAGAGCCGGTACGATGCGGGCAATGGGTGAAGTTCGTCAGGAGTACTGCATAAAAAAACGAGTGTGTTGTCGTGGCAGTTGGTGATCAAAGAAATAAAACAAAATAAAATCAATAAATAATAATGTCATAGACTTAAAGTCATACCTTTGAAGTCATAATGCATTGCAAGTGTTATTAGGGAATGTTGTGCTGTGTTTTCAAGCGCTTCAATGTGCTGCTCTGCAAGGTTTGGAGACAGCGCGTGCGTTCACGGAGATCAAGAGCAGCCGGAGATCAAGAGCAGCCGCCGCAGGGGAGGGATACCATGGTAAATAGGTTACCTATTTACCATGGTATCTCTCCCCTGGGTGCGTTGTGTTTTGGTGAGCATTAATGCAGGAAAGCAGCGGGCGGGATGGCGAGCTTGTCCTGCTGCTCCAACACAAGCTACCTTAAGAGCCGGTACGATGCGGGCAATGGGTGAAGTTCGTCATGAGTACTGCATAAAAAAACGAGTGTGTTGTCGTGGCAGTTGGTGATCAAAGAAATAAAACAAAATAAAATCAATAAATAATAATGTCATAGACTTAAAGTCATACCTTTGAAGTCATAATGCATTGCAAGTGTTATTAGTGAATGTTGTGCTGTGTTTTCAAGCGCTTCAATGTGCTGCTCTGCAAGGTTTGGAGACAGCGGGTGCGTTCACGGAGATCAAGAGCAGCCGCCGCAGGGGAGGGATATCATGGTAAGGTTACCTATTTACCATGGTATCTCTCCCCTGGGTGCGTTGTGTTTTGGTGAGCAATAATGCAGGAAAGCAGCGGGCGGGATGGCGAGCTTGTCCTGCTGCTCCAACACAAGCTACCTTAAGAGCCGGTACGATGCGGGCAATGGGTGAAGTTCGTCAGGAGTACTGCATAAAAAAACGAGTGTGTTGTCGTGGCAGTTGGTGATCAAAGAAATAAAACATAATAAAATAAATAAATAATAATGTCATAGACTTAAAGTCATACCTTTGAAGTCATACTGCATTGCAAGTGTTATTAGGGAATGTTGTGCTGTGTTTTCAAGCGCTTCAATGTGCTGCTCTGCAAGGTTTGGAGACAGCGGGTGCGTTCACGGAGATCAAGAGCAGCCGGAGATCAAGAGCAGCCGCCGCAGGGGAGGGATACCATGGTAAATAGGTTACCTATTTACCATGGTATCTCTCCCCTGGGTGCGTTGTGTTTTGGTGAGCATTAATGCAGGAAAGCAGCGGGCGGGATGGCGAGCTTGTCCTGCTGCTCCAACACAAGCTACCTTAAGAGCCGGTACGATGCGGGCAATGGGTGAAGTTCGTCATGAGTACTGCATAAAAAAACGAGTGTGTTGTCGTGGCAGTTGGTGATCAAAGAAATAAAACAAAATAAAATCAATAAATAATAATGTCATAGACTTAAAGTCATACCTTTGAAGTCATAATGCATTGCAAGTGTTATTAGGGAATGTTGTGCTGTGTTTTCAAGCGCTTCAATGTGCTGCTCTGCAAGGTTTGGAGACAGCGCGTGCGTTCACGGAGATCAAGAGCAGCCGGAGATCAAGAGCAGCCGCCGCAGTGGAGGGATACCATGGTAAATAGGTTACCTATTTACCATGGTATCTCTCCCCTGGGTGCGTTGTGTTTTGGTGAGCATTAATGCAGGAAAGCAGCGGGCGGGATGGCGAGCTTGTCCTGCTGCTCCAACACAAGCTACCTTAAGAGCCGGTACGATGCGGGCAATGGGTGAAGTTCGTCAGGAGTACTGCATAAAAAAACGAGTGTGTTGTCGTGGCAGTTGGTGATCAAAGAAATAAAACAAAATAAAATCAATAAATAATAATGTCATAGACTTAAAGTCATACCTTTGAAGTCATAATGCATTGCAAGTGTTATTAGGGAATGTTGTGCTGTGTTTTCAAGCGCTTCAATGTGCTGCTCTGCAAGGTTTGGAGACAGCGCGTGCGTTCACGGAGATCAAGAGCAGCCGGAGATCAAGAGCAGCCGCCGCAGGGGAGGGATACCATGGTAAATAGGTTACCTATTTACCATGGTATCTCTCCCCTGGGTGCGTTGTGTTTTGGTGAGCATTAATGCAGGAAAGCAGCGGGCGGGATGGCGAGCTTGTCCTGCTGCTCCAACACAAGCTACCTTAAGAGCCGGTACGATGCGGGCAATGGGTGAAGTTCGTCAGGAGTACTGCATAAAAAAACGAGTGTGTTGTCGTGGCAGTTGGTGATCAAAGAAATAAAACAAAATAAAATCAATAAATAATAATGTCATAGACTTAAAGTCATACCTTTGAAGTCATAATGCATTGCAAGTGTTATTAGGGAATGTTGTGCTGTGTTTTCAAGCGCTTCAATGTGCTGCTCTGCAAGGTTTGGAGACAGCGCGTGCGTTCACGGAGATCAAGAGCAGCCGGAGATCAAGAGCAGCCGCCGCAGGGGAGGGATACCATGGTAAATAGGTTACCTATTTACCATGGTATCTCTCCCCTGGGTGCGTTGTGTTTTGGTGAGCATTAATGCAGGAAAGCAGCGGGCGGGATGGCGAGCTTGTCCTGCTGCTCCAACACAAGCTACCTTAAGAGCCGGTACGATGCGGGCAATGGGTGAAGTTCGTCAGGAGTACTGCATAAAAAAACGAGTGTGTTGTCGTGGCAGTTGGTGATCAAAGAAATAAAACAAAATAAAATCAATAAATAATAATGTCATAGACTTAAAGTCATACCTTTGAAGTCATAATGCATTGCAAGTGTTATTAGGGAATGTTGTGCTGTGTTTTCAAGCGCTTCAATGTGCTGCTCTGCAAGGTTTGGAGACAGCGCGTGCGTTCACGGAGATCAAGAGCAGCCGGAGATCAAGAGCAGCCGCCGCAGGGGAGGGATACCATGGTAAATAGGTTACCTATTTACCATGGTATCTCTCCCCTGGGTGCGTTGTGTTTTGGTGAGCATTAATGCAGGAAAGCAGCGGGCGGGATGGCGAGCTTGTCCTGCTGCTCCAACACAAGCTACCTTAAGAGCCGGTACGATGCGGGCAATGGGTGAAGTTCGTCAGGAGTACTGCATAAAAAAACGAGTGTGTTGTCGTGGCAGTTGGTGATCAAAGAAATAAAACAAAATAAAATCAATAAATAATAATGTCATAGACTTAAAGTCATACCTTTGAAGTCATAATGCATTGCAAGTGTTATTAGGGAATGTTGTGCTGTGTTTTCAAGCGCTTCAATGTGCTGCTCTGCAAGGTTTGGAGACAGCGCGTGCGTTCACGGAGATCAAGAGCAGCCGGAGATCAAGAGCAGCCGCCGCAGGGGAGGGATACCATGGTAAATAGGTTACCTATTTACCATGGTATCTCTCCCCTGGGTGCGTTGTGTTTTGGTGAGCATTAATGCAGGAAAGCAGCGGGCGGGATGGCGAGCTTGTCCTGCTGCTCCAACACAAGCTACCTTAAGAGCCGGTACGATGCGGGCAATGGGTGAAGTTCGTCAGGAGTACTGCATAAAAAAACGAGTGTGTTGTCGTGGCAGTTGGTGATCAAAGAAATAAAACAAAATAAAATCAATAAATAATAATGTCATAGACTTAAAGTCATACCTTTGAAGTCATAATGCATTGCAAGTGTTATTAGGGAATGTTGTGCTGTGTTTTCAAGCGCTTCAATGTGCTGCTCTGCAAGGTTTGGAGACAGCGCGTGCGTTCACGGAGATCAAGAGCAGCCGGAGATCAAGAGCAGCCGCCGCAGGGGAGGGATACCATGGTAAATAGGTTACCTATTTACCATGGTATCTCTCCCCTGGGTGCGTTGTGTTTTGGTGAGCATTAATGCAGGAAAGCAGCGGGCGGGATGGCGAGCTTGTCCTGCTGCTCCAACACAAGCTACCTTAAGAGCCGGTACGATGCGGGCAATGGGTGAAGTTCGTCAGGAGTACTGCATAAAAAAACGAGTGTGTTGTCGTGGCAGTTGGTGATCAAAGAAATAAAACAAAATAAAATCAATAAATAATAATGTCATAGACTTAAAGTCATACCTTTGAAGTCATAATGCATTGCAAGTGTTATTAGGGAATGTTGTGCTGTGTTTTCAAGCGCTTCAATGTGCTGCTCTGCAAGGTTTGGAGACAGCGCGTGCGTTCACGGAGATCAAGAGCAGCCGGAGATCAAGAGCAGCCGCCGCAGGGGAGGGATACCATGGTAAATAGGTTACCTATTTACCATGGTATCTCTCCCCTGGGTGCGTTGTGTTTTGGTGAGCATTAATGCAGGAAAGCAGCGGGCGGGATGGCGAGCTTGTCCTGCTGCTCCAACACAAGCTACCTTAAGAGCCGGTACGATGCGGGCAATGGGTGAAGTTCGTCAGGAGTACTGCATAAAAAAACGAGTGTGTTGTCGTGGCAGTTGGTGATCAAAGAAATAAAACAAAATAAAATCAATAAATAATAATGTCATAGACTTAAAGTCATACCTTTGAAGTCATAATGCATTGCAAGTGTTATTAGGGAATGTTGTGCTGTGTTTTCAAGCGCTTCAATGTGCTGCTCTGCAAGGTTTGGAGACAGCGCGTGCGTTCACGGAGATCAAGAGCAGCCGGAGATCAAGAGCAGCCGCCGCAGGGGAGGGATACCATGGTAAATAGGTTACCTATTTACCATGGTATCTCTCCCCTGGGTGCGTTGTGTTTTGGTGAGCATTAATGCAGGAAAGCAGCGGGCGGGATGGCGAGCTTGTCCTGCTGCTCCAACACAAGCTACCTTAAGAGCCGGTACGATGCGGGCAATGGGTGAAGTTCGTCAGGAGTACTGCATAAAAAAACGAGTGTGTTGTCGTGGCAGTTGGTGATCAAAGAAATAAAACAAAATAAAATCAATAAATAATAATGTCATAGACTTAAAGTCATACCTTTGAAGTCATAATGCATTGCAAGTGTTATTAGGGAATGTTGTGCTGTGTTTTCAAGCGCTTCAATGTGCTGCTCTGCAAGGTTTGGAGACAGCGCATGCGTTCACGGAGATCAAGAGCAGACGGAGATCAAGAGCAGCCGCCGCAGGGGAGGGATACCATGGTAAATAGGTTACCTATTTACCATGGTATCTCTCCCCTGGGTGCGTTGTGTTTTGGTGAGCATTAATGCAGGAAAGCAGCGGGCGGGATGGCGAGCTTGTCCTGCTGCTCCAACACAAGCTACCTTAAGAGCCGGTACGATGCGGGCAATGGGTGAAGTTCGTCAGGAGTACTGCATAAAAAAACGAGTGTGTTGTCGTGGCAGTTGGTGATCAAAGAAATAAAACAAAATAAAATCAATAAATAATAATGTCATAGACTTAAAGTCATACCTTTGAAGTCATAATGCATTGCAAGTGTTATTAGGGAATGTTGTGCTGTGTTTTCAAGCGCTTCAATGTGCTGCTCTGCAAGGTTTGGAGACAGCGCGTGCGTTCACGGAGATCAAGAGCAGCCGGAGATCAAGAGCAGCCGCTGCAGGGGAGGGATACCATGGTAAATAGGTTACCTATTTACCATGGTATCTCTCCCCTGGGTGCGTTGTGTTTTGGTGAGCATTAATGCAGGAAAGCAGCGGGCGGGATGGCGAGCTTGTCCTGCTGCTCCAACACAAGCTACCTTAAGAGCCGGTACGATGCGGGCAATGGGTGAAGTTCGTCAGGAGTACTGCATAAAAAAACGAGTGTGTTGTCGTGGCAGTTGGTGATCAAAGAAATAAAACAAAATAAAATCAATAAATAATAATGTCATAGACTTAAAGTCATACCTTTGAAGTCATAATGCATTGCAAGTGTTATTAGGGAATGTTGTGCTGTGTTTTCAAGCGCTTCAATGTGCTGCTCTGCAAGGTTTGGAGGCAGCGCGTGCGTTCACGGAGATCAGAGCAGCCGGAGATCAAGAGCAGCCGCCGCAGGGGAGGGATACCATGGTAAATAGGTTACCTATTTACCATGGTATCTCTCCCCTGGGTGCGTTGTGTTTTGGTGAGCATTAATGCAGGAAAGCAGCGGGCGGGATGGCGAGCTTGTCCTGCTGCTCCAACACAAGCTACCTTAAGAGCCGGTACGATGCGGGCAATGGGTGAAGTTCGTCAGGAGTACTGCATAAAAAAACGAGTGTGTTGTCGTGGCAGTTGGTGATCAAAGAAATAAAACAAAATAAAATCAATAAATAATAATGTCATAGACTTAAAGTCATACCTTTGAAGTCATAATGCATTGCAAGTGTTATTAGGGAATGTTGTGCTGTGTTTTCAAGCGCTTCAATGTGCTGCTCTGCAAGGTTTCGAGACAGCGCGTGCGTTCACGGAGATCAAGAGCAGCCGGAGATCAAGAGCAGCCGCCGCAGGGGAGGGATACCATGGTAAATAGGTTACCTATTTACCATGGTATCTCTCCCCTGGGTGCGTTGTGTTTTGGTGAGCATTAATGCAGGAAAGCAGCGGGCGGGATGGCGAGCTTGTCCTGCTGCTCCAACACAAGCTACCTTAAGAGCCGGTACGATGCGGGCAATGGGTGAAGTTCGTCAGGAGTACTGCATAAAAAAACGAGTGTGTTGTCGTGGCAGTTGGTGATCAAAGAAATAAAACAAAATAAAATCAATAAATAATAATGTCATAGACTTAAAGTCATACCTTTGAAGTCATAATGCATTGCAAGTGTTATTAGGGAATGTTGTGCTGTGTTTTCAAGCGCTTCAATGTGCTGCTCTGCAAGGTTTGGAGACAGCGGGTGCGTTCACGGAGATCAAGAGCAGCCGCCGCAGGGGAGGGATACCATGGTAAGGTTACCTATTTACCATGGTATCTCTCCCCTGGGTGCGTTGTGTTTTGGTGAGCAATAATGCAGGAAAGCAGCGGGCGGGATGGCGAGCTTGTCCTGCTGCTCCAACACAAGCTACCTTAAGAGCCGGTACGATGCGGGCAATGGGTGAAGTTCGTCAGGAGTACTGCATAAAAAAACGAGTGTGTTGTCGTGGCAGTTGGTGATCAAAGAAATAAAACAAAATAAAATCAATAAATAATAATGTCATAGACTTAAAGTCATACCTTTGAAGTCATAATGCATTGCAAGTGTTATTAGGGAATGTTGTGCTGTGTTTTCAAGCGCTTCAATGTGCTGCTCTGCAAGGTTTGGAGACAGCGCGTGCGTTCACGGAGATCAAGAGCAGCCGCCGCAGGGGAGGGATACCATGGTAAATAGATTACCTATTTACCATGGTATCTCTCCCCTGGGTGCGTTGTGTTTTGGTGAGCATTAATGCAGGAAAGCAGCGGGCGGGATGGCGAGCTTGTCCTGCTGCTCCAACACAAGCTACGTTAAGAGCCGGTACGATGCGGGCAATGGGTGAAGTTCGTCAGGAGTACTGCATAAAAAAACGAGTGTGTTGTCGTGGCAGTTGGTGATCAAAGAAATAAAACAAAATAAAATCAATAAATAATAATGTCATAGACTTAAAGTCATACCTTTGAAGTCATAATGCATTGCAAGTGTTATTAGGGAATGTTGTGCTGTGTTTTCAAGCGCTTCAATGTGCTGCTCTGCAAGGTTTGGAGACAGCGCGTGCGTTCACGGAGATCAAGAGCAGCCGCCGCAGGGGAGGGATACCATGGTAAATAGGTTACCTATTTACCATGGTATCTCTCCCCTGGGTGCGTTGTGTTTTGGTGAGCATTAATGCAGGAAAGCAGCGGGCGGGATGGCGAGCTTGTCCTGCTGCTCCAACACAAGCTACCTTAAGAGCCGGTACGATGCGGGCAATGGGTGAAGTTCGTCAGGAGTACTGCATAAAAAAACGAGTGTGTTGTCGTGGCAGTTGGTGATCAAAGAAATAAAACAAAATAAAATCAATAAATAATAATGTCATAGACTTAAAGTCATACCTTTGAAGTCATAATGCATTGCAAGTGTTATTAGGGAATGTTGTGCTGTGTTTTCAAGCGCTTCAATCTGCTGCTCTGCAAGGTTTGGAGACAGCGGGTGCGTTCACGGAGATCAAGAGCAGCCGGAGATCAAGAGCAGCCGCCGCAGGGGAGGGATACCATGGTAAATAGGTTACCTATTTACCATGGTATCTCTCCCCTGGGTGCGTTGTGTTTTGGAGAGCAATAATGCAGGAAAGCAGCGGGCGGGATGGCGAGCTTGTCCTGCTGCTCCAACACAAGCTACCTTAAGAGCCGGTACGATGCGTGCAATGGGTGAAGTTCGTCAGGAGTACTGCATAAAAAAACGAGTGTGTTGTCGTGGCAGTTGGTGATCAAAGAAATAAAACAAAATAAAATCAATAAATAATAATGTCATAGACTTAAAGTCATACCTTTGAAGTCATAATGCATTGCAAGTGTTATTAGGGAATGTTGTGCTGTGTTTTCAAGCGCTTCAATGTGCTGCTCTGCAAGGTTTGGAGACAGCGCGTGCGTTCACGGAGATCAAGAGCAGCCGGAGATCAAGAGCAGCCGCCGCAGGGGAGGGATACCATGGTAAATAGGTTACCTATTTACCATGGTATCTCTCCCCTGGGTGCGTTGTGTTTTGGTGAGCATTAATGCAGGAAAGCAGCGGGCGGGATGGCGAGCTTGTCCTGCTGCTCCAACACAAGCTACCTTAAGAGCCGGTACGATGCGGGCAATGGGTGAAGTTCGTCAGGAGTACTGCATAAAAAAACGAGTGTGTTGTCGTGGCAGTTGGTGATCAAAGAAATAAAACAAAATAAAATCAATAAATAATAATGTCATAGACTAAAAGTCATACCTTTGAAGTCATAATGCATTGCAAGTGTTATTAGGGAATGTTGTGCTGTGTTTTCAAGCGCTTCAATGTGCTGCTCTGCAAGGTTTGGAGAAAGCGGGTGCGTTCACGGAGATCAAGAGTAGCCGGAGATCAAGAGCAGCCGCCGCAGGGGAGGGATACCATGGTAAATAGGTTACCTATTATAGGTTACCTATTTACCATGGTATCTCTCCCCTGGCTGCGTTGTGTTTTGGTGAGCATTAATGCAGGAAAGCAGCGGGCTGGATGGCGAGCTTGTCCTGCTGCTCCAACACAAGCTACCTTAAGAGCCGGTACGATGCGGGCAATGGGTGAAGTTCGTCAGGAGTACTGCATAAAAAAACGAGTGTGTTGTCGTGGCAGTTGGTGATCAAAGAAATAAAACAAAATAAAATCAATAAATAATAATGTCATAGACTTAAAGTCATACCTTTGAAGTCATAATGCATTGCAAGTGTTATTAGGGAATGTTGTGCTGTGTTTTCAAGCGCTTCAATGTGCTGCTCTGCAAGGTTTGGAGACAGCGGGTGCGTTCACGGAGATCAAGAGCAGCCGGAGATCAAGAGCAGCCGCCGCAGGGGAGGGATACCATGGTAAATAGGTTACCTATTTACCATGGTATCTCTCCCCTGGGTGCGTTGTGTTTTGGTGAGCATTAATGCAGGAAAGCAGCGGGCGGGATGGCGAGCTTGTCCTGCTGCTCCAACACAAGCTACCTTAAGAGCCGGTACGATGGGTGAAGTTCGTCAGGAGTACTGCATAAAAAAACGAGTGTGTTGTCGTGGCAGTTGGTGATCAAAGAAATAAAACAAAATAAAATCAATAAATAATAATGTCATAGACTTAAAGTCATACCTTTGAAGTCATAATGCATTGCAAGTGTTATTAGGGAATGTTGTGCTGTGTTTTCAAGCGCTTCAATGTGCTGCTCTGCAAGGTTTGGAGACAGCGGGTGCATTCACGGAGATCAAGAGCAGCCGGAGATCAAGAGCAGCCGCCGCAGGGGAGGGATACCATGGTAAATAGGTTACCTATTTACCATGGTATCTCTCCCCTGGGTGCGTTGTGTTTTGGTGAGCATTAATGCAGGAAAGCAGCGGGCGGGAAAGCGAGCTTGTCCTGCTGCTCCAACACAAGCTACCTTAAGAGCCGGTACGATGCGGGCAATGGGTGAAGTTCGTCAGGAGTACTGCATAAAAAAACGAGTGTGTTGTCGTGGCAGTTGGTGATCAAAGAAATAAAACAAAATAAAATCAATAAATAATAATGTCATAGACTTAAAGTCATACCTTTGAAGTCATAATGCATTGCAAGTGTTATTAGGGAATGTTGTGCTGTGTTTTCAAGCGCTTCAATGTGCTGCTCTGCAAGGTTTGGAGACAGCGGGTGCATTTACGGAGATCAAGAGCAGCCGGAGATCAAGAGCAGCCGCCGCAGGGGAGGGATACCATGGCAAATAGGTTACCTATTTACCATGGTATCTCTCCCCTGGGTGCGTTGTGTTTTGGTGAGCATTAATGCAGGAAAGCAGCGGGCGGGAAAGCGAGCTTGTCCTGCTGCTCCAACACAAGCTACCTTAAGAGCCGGTACGATGCGGGCAATGGGTGAAGTTCGTCAGGAGTACTGCATAAAAAAACGAGTGTGTTGTCGTGGCAGTTGGTGATCAAAGAAATAAAACAAAATAAAATCAATAAATAATAATGTCATAGACTTAAAGTCATACCTTTGAAGTCATAATGCATTGCAAGTGTTATTAGGGAATGTTGTGCTGTGTTTTCAAGCGCTTCAATGTGCTGCTCTGCAAGGTTTGGAGACAGCGCGTGCATTCACGGAGATCAAGAGCAGCCGCCGCAGGGGAGGGATACCATGGTAAATAGGTTACCTATTTACCATGGTATCTCTCCCCTGGGTGCGTTGTGTTTTGGTGAGCATTAATGCAGGAAAGCAGCGGGCGGGATGGCGAGCTTGTCCTGCTGCTCCAACACAAGCTACCTTAAGAGCCGCTACGATGCGGGCAATGGGTGAAGTTCGTCAGGAGTACTGCATAAAAAAACGAGTGTGTTGTCGTGGCAGTTGGTGATCAAAGAAATAAAACAAAATAAAATCAATAAATAATAATGTCATAGACTTAAAGTCATACCTTTGAAGTCATAATGCATTGCAAGTGTTATTAGGGAATGTTGTGCTGTGTTTTCAAGCGCTTCAATGTGCTGCTCTGCAAGGTTTGGAGACAGCGGGTGCATTCACGGAGATCAAGAGCAGCCGGAGATCAAGAGCAGCCGCCGCAGGGGAGGGATACCATGGTAAATAGGTTACCTATTTACCATGGTATCTCTCCCCTGGGTGCGTTGTGTTTTGGAGAGCAATAATGCAGGAAAGCAGCGGGCGGGATGGCGAGCTTGTCCTGCTGCTCCAACACAAGCTACCTTAAGAGCCGGTACGATGCGTGCAATGGGTGAAGTTCGTCAGGAGTACTGCATAAAAAAACGAGTGTGTTGTCGTGGCAGTTGGTGATCAAAGAAATAAAACAAAATAAAATCAATAAATAATAATGTCATAGACTTAAAGTCATACCTTTGAAGTCATAATGCATTGCAAGTGTTATTAGGGAATGTTGTGCTGTGTTTTCAAGCGCTTCAATGTGCTGCTCTGCAAGGTTTGGAGACAGCGCGTGCGTTCACGGAGATCAAGAGCAGCCGGAGATCAAGAGCAGCCGCCGCAGGGGAGGGATACCATGGTAAATAGGTTACCTATTTACCATGGTATCTCTCCCCTGGGTGCGTTGTGTTTTGGTGAGCATTAATGCAGGAAAGCAGCGGGCGGGATGGCGAGCTTGTCCTGCTGCTCCAACACAAGCTACCTTAAGAGCCGCTACGATGCGGGCAATGGGTGAAGTTCGTCAGGAGTACTGCATAAAAAAACGAGTGTGTTGTCGTGGCAGTTGGTGATCAAAGAAATAAAACAAAATAAAATCAATAAATAATAATGTCATAGACTTAAAGTCATACCTTTGAAGTCATAATGCATTGCAAGTGTTATTAGGGAATGTTGTGCTGTGTTTTCAAGCGCTTCAATGTGCTGCTCTGCAAGGTTTGGAGACAGCGGGTGCGTTCACGGAGATCAAGAGCAGCCGGAGATCAAGAGCAGCCGCCGCAGGGGAGGGATACCATGGTAAATAGGTTACCTATTATAGGTTACCTATTTACCATGGTATCTCTCCCCTGGGTGCGTTGTGTTTTGGTGAGCATTAATGCAGGAAAGCAGCGGGCGGGATGGCGAGCTTGTCCTGCTGCTCCAACACAAGCTACCTTAAGAGCCGGTACGATGCGGGCAATGGGTGAAGTTCGTCAGGAGTACTGCATAAAAAAACGAGTGTGTTGTCGTGGCAGTTGGTGATCAAAGAAATAAAACAAAATAAAATCAATAAATAATAATGTCATAGACTTAAAGTCATACCTTTGAAGTCATAATGCATTGCAAGTGTTATTAGGGAATGTTGTGCTGTGTTTTCAAGCGCTTCAATCTGCTGCTCTGCAAGGTTTGGAGACAGCGCGTGCATTCACGGAGATCAAGAGCAGCCGCCGCAGGGGAGGGATACCATGGTAAATAGGTTACCTATTTACCATGGTATCTCTCCCCTGGGTGCGTTGTGTTTTGGTGAGCATTAATGCAGGAAAGCAGCGGGCGGGATGGCGAGCTTGTCCTGCTGCTCCAACACAAGCTACCTTAAGAGCCGGTACGATGCGGGCAATGGGTGAAGTTCGTCAGGAGTACTGCATAAAAAAACGAGTGTGTTGTCGTGGCAGTTGGTGATCAAAGAAATAAAACAAAATAAAATCAATAAATAATAATGTCATAGACTTAAAGTCATACCTTTGAAGTCATAATGCATTGCAAGTGTTATTAGGGAATGTTGTGCTGTGTTTTCAAGCGCTTCAATGTGCTGCTCTGCAAGGTTTGGAGACAGCGGGTGCATTCACGGAGATCAAGAGCAGCCGGAGATCAAGAGCAGCCGCCGCAGGGGAGGGATACCATGGTAAATAGGTTACCTATTTACCATGGTATCTCTCCCCTGGGTGCGTTGTGTTTTGGAGAGCAATAATGCAGGAAAGCAGCGGGCGGGATGGCGAGCTTGTCCTGCTGCTCCAACACAAGCTACCTTAAGAGCCGGTACGATGCGTGCAATGGGTGAAGTTCGTCAGGAGTACTGCATAAAAAAACGAGTGTGTTGTCGTGGCAGTTGGTGATCAAAGAAATAAAACAAAATAAAATCAATAAATAATAATGTCATAGACTTAAAGTCATACCTTTGAAGTCATAATGCATTGCAAGTGTTATTAGGGAATGTTGTGCTGTGTTTTCAAGCGCTTCAATGTGCTGCTCTGCAAGGTTTGGAGACAGCGCGTGCGTTCACGGAGATCAAGAGCAGCCGGAGATCAAGAGCAGCCGCCGCAGGGGAGGGATACCATGGTAAATAGGTTACCTATTTACCATGGTATCTCTCCCCTGGGTGCGTTGTGTTTTGGTGAGCATTAATGCAGGAAAGCAGCGGGCGGGATGGCGAGCTTGTCCTGCTGCTCCAACACAAGCTACCTTAAGAGCCGGTACGAT
The DNA here is from genome assembly GCF_902713425.1 of Acipenser ruthenus. NCBI lineage: Eukaryota > Metazoa > Chordata > Actinopteri > Acipenseriformes > Acipenseridae > Acipenser > Acipenser ruthenus. Next base: position 26,915 of record NW_026708606.1, read on the forward strand.
GCGGGCAATGGGTGAAGTTCGTCAGGAGTACTGCATAAAAAAACGAGTGTGTTGTCGTGGCAGTTGGTGATCAAAGAAATAAAACAAAATAAAATCAATAAATAATAATGTCATAGACTTAAAGTCATACCTTTGAAGTCATAATGCATTGCAAGTGTTATTAGGGAATGTTGTGCTGTGTTTTCAAGCGCTTCAATGTGCTGCTCTGCAAGGTTTGGAGACAGCGGGTGCGTTCACGGAGATCAAGAGCAGCCGGAGATCAAGAGCAGCCGCCGCAGGGGAGGGATACCATGGTAAATAGGTTACCTATTATAGGTTACCTATTTACCATGGTATCTCTCCCCTGGGTGCGTTGTGTTTTGGTGAGCATTAATGCAGGAAAGCAGCGGGCGGGATGGCGAGCTTGTCCTGCTGCTCCAACACAAGCTACCTTAAGAGCCGGTACGATGCGGGCAATGGGTGAAGTTCGTCAGGAGTACTGCATAAAAAAACGAGTGTGTTGTCGTGGCAGTTGGTGATCAAAGAAATAAAACAAAATAAAATCAATAAATAATAATGTCATAGACTTAAAGTCATACCTTTGAAGTCATAATGCATTGCAAGTGTTATTAGGGAATGTTGTGCTGTGTTTTCAAGCGCTTCAATGTGCTGCTCTGCAAGGTTTGGAGACAGCGCGTGCGTTCACGGAGATCAAGAGCAGCCGGAGATCAAGAGCAGCCGCCGCAGGGGAGGGATACCATGGCAAATAGGTTACCTATTTACCATGGTATCTCTCCCCTGGGTGCGTTGTGTTTTGGTGACATTAATGCAGGAAAGCAGCGGGCGGGATGGCGAGCTTGTCCTGCTGCTCCAACACAAGCTACCTTAAGAGCCGGTACGATGCGGGCAATGGGTGAAGTTCGTCAGGAGTACTGCATAAAAAAACGAGAGTGTTGTCGTGGCAGTTAGTGATCAAAGAAATAAAACAAAATAAAATCAATAAATAATAATGTCATAGACTTAAAGTCATACCTTTGAAGTCATAATGCATTGCAAGTGTTATTAGGGAATGTTGTGCTGTGTTTTCAAGCGCTTCAATGTGCTGCTCTGCAAGGTTTGGAGACAGCGGGTGCGTTCACGGAGATCAAGAGCAGCCGGAGATCAAGAGCAGCCGCCGCAGGGGAGGGATACCATGGTAAATAGGTTACCTATTTACCATGGTATCTCTCCCCTGGGTGCGTTGTGTTTTGGTGAGCATTAATGCAGGAAAGCAGCGGGCGGGATGGCGAGCTTGTCCTGCTGCCCCAACACAAGCTACCTTAAGAGCCGGTACGATGGGTGAAGTTCGTCAGGAGTACTGCATAAAAAAACGAGTGTGTTGTCGTGGCAGTTGGTGATCAAAGAAATAAAACAAAATAAAATCAATAAATAATAATGTCATAGACTTAAAGTCATACCTTTGAAGTCATAATGCATTGCAAGTGTTATTAGGGAATGTTGTGCTGTGTTTTCAAGCGCTTCAATGTGCTGCTCTGCAAGGTTTGGAGACAGCGGGTGCGTTCACGGAGATCAAGAGCAGCCGGAGATCAAGAGCAGCCGCCGCAGGGGAGGGATACCATGGTAAGGTTACCTATTTACCATGGTATCTCTCCCCTGGGTGCGTTGTGTTTTGGTGAGCAATAATGCAGGAAAGCAGCGGGCGGGATGGCGAGCTTGTCCTGCTGCTCCAACACAAGCTACCTTAAGAGCCGGTACGATGGGTGAAGTTCGTCAGGAGTACTGCATAAAAAAACGAGTGTGTTGTCGTGGCAGTTGGTGATCAAAGAAATAAAACAAAATAAAATCAATAAATAATAATGTCATAGACTTAAAGTCATACCTTTGAAGTCATAATGCATTTCAAGTGTTATTAGGGAATGTTGTGCTGTGTTTTCAAGCGCTTCAATGTGCTGCTCTGCAAGGTTTGGAGACAGTGCGTGCGTTCACGGAGATCAAGAGCAGCCGGAGATCAAGAGCAGCCGCCGCAGGGGAGGGATACCATGGTAAATAGGTTACCTATTTACCATGGTATCTCTCCCCTGGGTGCGTTGTGTTTTGGTGAGCAATAATGCAGGAAAGCAGCGGGCGGGATGGCGAGCTTGTCCTGCTGCTCCAACACAAGCTACCTTAAGAGCCGGTACGATGCGGGCAATGGGTGAAGTTCGTCAGGAGTACTGCATAAAAAAACGAGTGTGTTGTCGTGGCAGTTGGTGATCAAAGAAATAAAACAAAATAAAATCAATAAATAATAATGTCATAGACTTAAAGTCATACCTTTGAAGTCATAATGCATTGCAAGTGTTATTAGGGAATGTTGTGCTGTGTTTTCAAGCGCTTCAATGTGCTGCTCTGCAAGGTTTGGAGACAGCGGGTGCGTTCACGGAGATCAAGAGCAGCCGGAGATCAAGAGCAGTCGCCACAGGGGAGGGATACCATGGAAAATAGGTTACCTATTTACCATGGTATCTCTCCCCTGGGTGCGTTGTGTTTTGGTGAGCAATAATGCAGGAAAGCAGCGGGCGGGATGGCGAGCTTGTCCTGCTGCTCCAACACAAGCTACCTTAAGAGCCGGTACGATGCGGGCAATGGGTGAAGTTCGTCAGGAGTACTGCATAAAAAAACGAGTGTGTTGTCGTGGCAGTTGGTGATCAAAGAAATAAAACAAAATAAAATCAATAAATAATAATGTCATAGACTTAAAGTCATACCTTTGAAGTCATAATGCATTGCAAGTGTTATTAGGGAATGTTGTGCTGTGTTTTCAAGCGCTTCAATGTGCTGCTCTGCAAGGTTTGGAGACAGCGGGTGCGTTCACGGAGATCAAGAGCAGCCGGAGATCAAGAGCAGCCGCCGCAGGGGAGGGATACCATGGTAAGGTTACCTATTTACCATGGTATCTCTCCCCTGGGTGCGTTGTGTTTTGGAGAGCAATAATGCAGGAAAGCAGCGGGCGGGATGGCGAGCTTGTCCTGCTGCTCCAACACAAGCTACCTTAAGAGCCGGTACGATGCGGGCAATGGGTGAAGTTCGTCAGGAGTACTGCATAAAAAAACGAGTGTGTTGTCGTGGCAGTTGGTGATCAAAGAAATAAAACAAAATAAAATCAATAAATAATAATGTCATAGACTTAAAGTCATACCTTTGAAGTCATAATGCATTGCAAGTGTTATTAGGGAATGTTGTGCTGTGTTTTCAAGCGCTTCAATGTGCTGCTCTGCAAGGTTTGGAGACAGCGCGTGCATTCACGGAGATCAAGAGCAGCCGCCGCAGGGGAGGGATACCATGGTAAATAGGTTACCTATTTACCATGGTATCTCTCCCCTGGGTGCGTTGTGTTTTGGTGAGCATTAATGCAGGAAAGCAGCGGGCGGGATGGCGAGCTTGTCCTGCTGCTCCAACACAAGCTACCTTAAGAGCCGGTACGATGCGGGCAATGGGTGAAGTTCGTCAGGAGTACTGCATAAAAAAACGAGTGTGTTGTCGTGGCAGTTGGTGATCAAAGAAATAAAACAAAATAAAATCAATAAATAATAATGTCATAGACTTAAAGTCATACCTTTGAAGTCATAATGCATTGCAAGTGTTATTAGGGAATATTGTGCTGTGTTTTCAAGCGCTTCAATGTGCTGCTCTGCAAGGTTTGGAGACAGCGGGTGCATTCACGGAGATCAAGAGCAGCCGGAGATCAAGAGCAGCCGCCGCAGGGGAGGGATACCATGGTAAATAGGTTACCTATTTACCATGGTATCTCTCCCCTGGGTGCGTTGTGTTTTGGAGAGCAATAATGCAGGAAAGCAGCGGGCGGGATGGCGAGCTTGTCCTGCTGCTCCAACACAAGCTACCTTAAGAGCCGGTACGATGCGTGCAATGGGTGAAGTTCGTCAGGAGTACTGCATAAAAAAACGAGTGTGTTGTCGTGGCAGTTGGTGATCAAAGAAATAAAACAAAATAAAATCAATAAATAATAATGTCATAGACTTAAAGTCATACCTTTGAAGTCATAATGCATTGCAAGTGTTATTAGGGAATGTTGTGCTGTGTTTTCAAGCGCTTCAATGTGCTGCTCTGCAAGGTTTGGAGACAGCGCGTGCGTTCACGGAGATCAAGAGCAGCCGGAGATCAAGAGCAGCCGCCGCAGGGGAGGGATACCATGGTAAATAGGTTACCTATTTACCATGGTATCTCTCCCCTGGGTGCGTTGTGTTTTGGTGAGCATTAATGCAGGAAAGCAGCGGGCGGGATGGCGAGCTTGTCCTGCTGCTCCAACACAAGCTACCTTAAGAGCCGGTACGATGCGGGCAATGGGTGAAGTTCGTCAGGAGTACTGCATAAAAAAACGAGTGTGCTGTCGTGGCAGTTGGTGATCAAAGAAATAAAACAAAATAAAATCAATAAATAATAATGTCATAGACTTAAAGTCATACCTTTGAAGTCATAATGCATTGCAAGTGTTATTAGGGAATGTTGTGCTGTGTTTTCAAGCGCTTCAATGTGCTGCTCTGCAAGGTTTGGAGACAGCGGGTGCGTTCACGGAGATCAAGAGCAGCCGGAGATCAAGAGCAGCCGCCGCAGGGGAGGGATACCATGGTAAATAGGTTACCTATTATAGGTTACCTATTTACCATGGTATCTCTCCCCTGGGTGCGTTGTGTTTTGGTGAGCATTAATGCAGGAAAGCAGCGGGCGGGATGGCGAGCTTGTCCTGCTGCTCCAACACAAGCTACCTTAAGAGCCGGTACGATGCGGGCAATGGGTGAAGTTCGTCAGGAGTACTGCATAAAAAAACGAGTGTGTTGTCGTGGCAGTTGGTGATCAAAGAAATAAAACAAAATAAAATCAATAAATAATAATGTCATAGACTTAAAGTCATACCTTTGAAGTCATAATGCATTGCAAGTGTTATTAGGGAATGTTGTGCTGTGTTTTCAAGCGCTTCAATGTGCTGCTCTGCAAGGTTTGGAGACAGCGGGTGCGTTCACGGAGATCAAGAGCAGCCGGAGATCAAGAGCAGCCGCCGCAGGGGAGGGATACCATGGTAAATAGGTTACCTATTTACCATGGTATCTCTCCCCTGGGTGCGTTGTGTTTTGGTGAGCATTAATGCAGGAAAGCAGCGGGCGGGATGGCGAGCTTGTCCTGCTGCCCCAACACAAGCTACCTTAAGAGCCGGTACGATGGGTGAAGTTCGTCAGGAGTACTGCATAAAAAAACGAGTGTGTTGTCGTGGCAGTTGGTGATCAAAGAAATAAAACAAAATAAAATCAATAAATAATAATGTCATAGACTTAAAGTCATACCTTTGAAGTCATAATGCATTTCAAGTGTTATTAGGGAATGTTGTGCTGTGTTTTCAAGCGCTTCAATGTGCTGCTCTGCAAGGTTTGGAGACAGCGCGTGCGTTCACGGAGATCAAGAGCAGCCGGAGATCAAGAGCAGTCGCCACAGGGGAGGGATACCATGGAAAATAGGTTACCTATTTACCATGGTATCTCTCCCCTGGGTGCGTTGTGTTTTGGTGAGCAATAATGCAGGAAAGCAGCGGGCGGGATGGCGAGCTTGTCCTGCTGCTCCAACACAAGCTACCTTAGGAGCCGGTACGATGCGGGCAATGGGTGAAGTTCGTCAGGAGTACTGCATAAAAAAACGAGTGTGTTGTCGTGGCAGTTGGTGATCAAAGAAATAAAACAAAATAAAATCAATAAATAATAATGTCATAGACTTAAAGTCATACCTTTGAAGTCATAATGCATTGCAAGTGTTATTAGGGAATGTTGTGCTGTGTTTTCAAGCGCTTCAATGTGCTGCTCTGCAAGGTTTGGAGACAGCGCGTGCGTTCACGGAGATCAAGAGCAGCCGGAGATCAAGAGCAGCCGCCGCAGGGGAGGGATACCATGGTAAGGTTACCTATTTACCATGGTATCTCTCCCCTGGGTGCGTTGTGTTTTGGAGAGCAATAATGCAGGAAAGCAGCGGGCGGGATGGCGAGCTTGTCCTGCTGCTCCAACACAAGCTACCTTAAGAGCCGGTACGATGCGGGCAATGGGTGAAGTTCGTCAGGAGTACTGCATAAAAAAACGAGTGTGTTGTCGTGGCAGTTGGTGATCAAAGAAATAAAACAAAATAAAATCAATAAATAATAATGTCATAGACTTAAAGTCATACCTTTGAAGTCATAATGCATTGCAAGTGTTATTAGGGAATGTTGTGCTGTGTTTTCAAGCGCTTCAATGTGCTGCTCTGCAAGGTTTGGAGACAGCGGGTGCGTTCACGGAGATCAAGAGCAGCCGGAGATCAAGAGCAGCCGCCGCAGGGGAGGGATACCATGGTAAATAGGTTACCTATTATAGGTTACCTATTTACCATGGTATCTCTCCCCTGGGTGCGTTGTGTTTTGGTGAGCATTAATGCAGGAAAGCAGCGGGCGGGATGGCGAGCTTGTCCTGCTGCTCCAACACAAGCTACCTTAAGAGCCGGTACGATGCGGGCAATGGGTGAAGTTCGTCAGGAGTACTGCATAAAAAAACGAGTGTGTTGTCGTGGCAGTTGGTGATCAAAGAAATAAAACAAAATAAAATCAATAAATAATAATGTCATAGACTTAAAGTCATACCTTTGAAGTCATAATGCATTGCAAGTGTTATTAGGGAATGTTGTGCTGTGTTTTCAAGCGCTTCAATGTGCTGCTCTGCAAGGTTTGGAGACAGCGCGTGCGTTCACGGAGATCAAGAGCAGCCGGAGATCAAGAGCAGCCGCCGCAGGGGAGGGATACCATGGTAAATAGGTTACCTATTTACCATGGTATCTCTCCCCTGGGTGCGTTGTGTTTTGGTGAGCATTAATGCAGGAAAGCAGCGGGCGGGATGGCGAGCTTGTCCTGCTGCTCCAACACAAGCTACCTTAAGAGCCGGTACGATGGGTGAAGTTCGTCAGGAGTACTGCATAAAAAAACGAGTGTGTTGTCGTGGCAGTTGGTGATCAAAGAAATAAAACAAAATAAAATCAATAAATAATAATGTCATAGACTTAAAGTCATACCTTTGAAGTCATAATGCATTGCAAGTGTTATTAGGGAATGTTGTGCTGTGTTTTCAAGCGCTTCAATGTGCTGCTCTGCAAGGTTTGGAGACAGCGGGTGCGTTCACGGAGATCAAGAGCAGCCGGAGATCAAGAGCAGCCGCCGCAGGGGAGGGATACCATGGTAAATAGGTTACCTATTTACCATGGTATCTCTCCCCTGGGTGCGTTGTGTTTTGGTGAGCATTAATGCAGGAAAGCAGCGGGCGGGATGGCGAGCTTGTCCTGCTGCTCCAACACAAGCTACCTTAAGAGCCGGTACGATGCGTGCAATGGGTGAAGTTCGTCAGGAGTACTGCATAAAAAAACGAGTGTGTTGTCGTGGCAGTTGGTGATCAAAGAAATAAAACAAAATAAAATCAATAAATAATAATGTCATAGACTTAAAGTCATACCTTTGAAGTCATAATGCATTGCAAGTGTTATTAGGGAATGTTGTGCTGTGTTTTCAAGCGCTTCAATGTGCTGCTCTGCAAGGTTTGGAGACAGCGCGTGCGTTCACGGAGATCAAGAGCAGCCGCCGCAGGGGAGGGATACCATGGTAAATAGGTTACCTATTTACCATGGTATCTCTCCCCTGGGTGCGTTGTGTTTTGGTGAGCATTAATGCAGGAAAGCAGCGGGCGGGATGGCGAGCTTGTCCTACTGCTCCAACACAAGCTACCTTAAGAGCCGGTACGATGCGGGCAATGGGTGAAGTTCGTCAGGAGTACTGCATAAAAAAACGAGTGTGTTGTCGTGGCAGTTGGTGATCAAAGAAATAAAACAAAATAAAATCAATAAATAATAATGTCATAGACTTAAAGTCATACCTTTGAAGTCATAATGCATTGCAAGTGTTATTAGGGAATGTTGTGCTGTGTTTTCAAGCGCTTCAATGTGCTGCTCTGCAAGGTTTGGAGACAGCGGGTGCGTTCACGGAGATCAAGAGCAGCCGGAGATCAAGAGCAGCCGCCGCAGGGGAGGGATACCATGGTAAATAGGTTACCTATTTACCATGGTATCTCTCCCCTGGGTGCGTTGTGTTTTGGAGAGCAATAATGCAGGAAAGCAGCGGGCGGGATGGCGAGCTTGTCCTGCTGCTCCAACACAAGCTACCTTAAGAGCCGGTACGATGCGTGCAATGGGTGAAGTTCGTCAGGAGTACTGCATAAAAAAACGAGTGTGTTGTCGTGGCAGTTGGTGATCAAAGAAATAAAACAAAATAAAATCAATAAATAATAATGTCATAGACTTAAAGTCATACTTTTGAAGTCATAATGCATTGCAAGTGTTATTAGGGAATGTTGTGCTGTGTTTTCAAGCGCTTCAATGTGCTGCTCTGCAAGGTTTGGAGACAGCGCGTGCGTTCACGGAGATCAAGAGCAGCCGGAGATCAAGAGCAGCCGCCGCAGGGGAGGGATACCATGGTAAATAGGTTACCTATTTACCATGGTATCTCTCCCCTGGGTGCGTTGTGTTTTGGTGAGCATTAATGCAGGAAAGCAGCGGGCGGGATGGCGAGCTTGTCCTGCTGCTCCAACACAAGCTACCTTAAGAGCCGGTACGATGCGGGCAATGGGAGAAGTTCGTCAGGAGTACTGCATAAAAAAACGAGTGTGTTGTCGTGGCAGTTGGTGATCAAAGAAATAAAACAAAATAAAATCAATAAATAATAATGTCATAGACTTAAAGTCATACCTTTGAAGTCATAATGCATTGCAAGTGTTATTAGGGAATGTTGTGCTGTGTTTTCAAGCGCTTCAATGTGCTGCTCTGCAAGGTTTGGAGACAGCGGGTGCGTTCACGGAGATCAAGAGCAGCCGGAGATCAAGAGCAGCCGCCGCAGGGGAGGGATACCATGGTAAATAGGTTACCTATTATAGGTTACCTATTTACCATGGTATCTCTCCCCTGGGTGCGTTGTGTTTTGGTGAGCATTAATGCAGGAAAGCAGCGGGCGGGATGGCGAGCTTGTCCTGCTGCTCCAACACAAGCTACCTTAAGAGCCGGTACGATGCGGGCAATGGGTGAAGTTCGTCAGGAGTACTGCATAAAAAAACGAGTGTGTTGTCGTGGCAGTTGGTGATCAAAGAAATAAAACAAAATAAAATCAATAAATAATAATGTCATAGACTTAAAGTCATACCTTTGAAGTCATAATGCATTGCAAGTGTTATTAGGGAATGTTGTGCTGTGTTTTCAAGCGCTTCAATGTGCTGCTCTGCAAGGTTTGGAGACAGCGCGTGCGTTCACGGAGATCAAGAGCAGCCGGAGATCAAGAGCAGCCGCCGCAGGGGAGGGATACCATGGTAAATAGGTTACCTATTTACCATGGTATCTCTCCCCTGGGTGCGTTGTGTTTTGGTGAGCATTAATGCAGGAAAGCAGCGGGCGGGATGGCGAGCTTGTCCTGCTGCTCCAACACAAGCTACCTTAAGAGCCGGTACGATGGGTGAAGTTCGTCAGGAGTACTGCATAAAAAAACGAGTGTGTTGTCGTGGCAGTTGGTGATCAAAGAAATAAAACAAAATAAAATCAATAAATAATAATGTCATAGACTTAAAGTCATACCTTTGAAGTCATAATGCATTGCAAGTGTTATTAGGGAATGTTGTGCTGTGTTTTCAAGCGCTTCAATGTGCTGCTCTGCAAGGTTTGGAGACAGCGGGTGCGTTCACGGAGATCAAGAGCAGCCGGAGATCAAGAGCAGCCGCCGCAGGGGAGGGATACCATGGTAAGGTTACCTATTTACCATGGTATCTCTCCCCTGGGTGCGTTGTGTTTTGGTGAGCAATAATGCAGGAAAGCAGCGGGCGGGATGGCGAGCTTGTCCTGCTGCTCCAACACAAGCTACCTTAAGAGCCGGTACGATGGGTGACGTTCATCAGGAGTACTGCATAAAAAAACGAGTGTGTTGTCGTGGCAGTTGGTGATCAAAGAAATAAAACAAAATAAAATCAATAAATAATAATGTCATAGACTTAAAGTCATACCTTTGAAGTCATAATGCATTGCAAGTGTTATTAGGGAATGTTGTGCTGTGTTTTCAAGCGCTTCAATGTGCTGCTCTGCAAGGTTTGGAGACAGCGCGTGCGTTCACGGAGATCAAGAGCAGCCGGAGATCAAGAGCAGCCGCCGCAGGGGAGGGATACCATGGTAAATAGGTTACCTATTTACCATGGTATCTCTCCCCTGGGTGCGTTGTGTTTTGGTGAGCATTAATGCAGGAAAGCAGCGGGCGGGATGGCGAGCTTGTCCTGCTGCTCCAACACAAGCTACCTTAAGAGCCGGTACGATGCGGGCAATGGGTGAAGTTCGTCAGGAGTACTGCATAAAAAAACGAGTGTGTTGTCGTGGCAGTTGGTGATCAAAGAAATAAAACAAAATAAAATCAATAAATAATAATGTCATAGACTTAAAGTCATACCTTTGAAGTCATAATGCATTGCAAATGTTATTAGGGAATGTTGTGCTGTGTTTTCAAGCGCTTCAATGTGCTGCTCTGCAAGGTTTGGAGACAGCGCGTGCGTTCACGGAGATCAAGAGCAGCCGGAGATCAAGAGCAGCCGCCGCAGGGGAGGGATACCATGGTAAATAGGTTACCTATTTACCATGGTATCTCTCCCCTGGGTACGTTGTGTTTTGGTGAGCATTAATGCAGGAAAGCAGCGGGCGGGATGGCGAGCTTGTCCTGCTGCTCCAACACAAGCTACCTTAAGAGCCGGTACGATGCGGGCAATGGGTGAAGTTCGTCAGGAGTACTGCATAAAAAAACGAGTGTGTTGTCGTGGCAGTTGGTGATCAAAGAAATAAAACAAAATAAAATCAATAAATAATAATGTCATAGACTTAAAGTCATACCTTTGAAGTCATAATGCATTGCAAGTGTTATTAGGGAATGTTGTGCTATGTTTTCAAGCGCTTCAATGTGCTGCTCTGCAAGGTTTGGAGACAGCGCGTGCGTTCACGGAGATCAAGAGCAGCCGGAGATCAAGAGCAGCCGCCGCAGGGGAGGGATACCATGGTAAGGTTACCTATTTACCATGGTATCTCTCCCCTGGGTGCGTTGTGTTTTGGAGAGCAATAATGCAGGAAAGCAGCGGGCGGGATGGCGAGCTTGTCCTGCTGCTCCAACACAAGCTACCTTAAGAGCCGGTACGATGCGGGCAATGGGTGAAGTTCGTCATGAGTACTGCATAAAAAAACGAGTGTGTTGTCGTGGCAGTTGGTGATCAAAGAAATAAAACAAAATAAAATCAATAAATAATAATGTCATAGACTTAAAGTCATACCTTTGAAGTCATAATGCATTGCAAGTGTTATTAGGGAATGTTGTGCTGTGTTTTCAAGCGCTTCAATGTGCTGCTCTGCAAGGTTTGGAGACAGCGGGTGCGTTCACAGAGATCAAGAGCAGCCGGAGATCAAGAGCAGCCGCCGCAGGGGAGGGATACCATGGTAAATAGGTTACCTATTATAGGTTACCTATTTACCATGGTATCTCTCCCCTGGGTGCGTTGTGTTTTGGTGAGCATTAATGCAGGAAAGCAGCGGGCGGGATGGCGAGCTTGTCCTGCTGCTCCAACACAAGCTACCTCAAGAGCCGGTACGATGGGAGAAGTTCGTCAGGAGTACTGCATAAAAAATCGAGTGTGTTGTCGTGGCAGATGGTGATCAAAGAAATAAAACAAAATAAAATCAATAAATAATAATGTCATAGACTTAAAGTCATACCTTTGAAGTCATAATGCATTGCAAGTGTTATTAGGGAATGTTGTGCTGTGTTTTCAAGCGCTTCAATGTGCTGCTCTGCAAGGTTTGGAGACAGCGCGTGCGTTCACGGAGATCAAGAGCAGCCGGAGATCAAGAGCAGCCGCCGCAGGGGAGGGATACCATGGTAAATAGGTTACCTATTTACCATGGTATCTCTCCCCTGGGTGCGTTGTGTTTTGGTGAGCAATAATGCAGGAAAGCAGCGGGCGGGATGGCGAGCTTGTCCTGCTGCTCCAACACAAGCTACCTTAAGAGCCGGTACGATGCGGGCAATGGGTGAAGTTCGTCAGGAGTACTGCATAAAAAAACGAGTGTGTTGTCGTGGCAGTTGGTGATCAAAGAAATAAAACAAAATAAAATCAATAAATAATAATGTCATAGACTTAAAGTCATACCTTTGAAGTCATAATGCATTGCAAGTGTTATTAGGGAATGTTGTGCTGTGTTTTCAAGCGCTTCAATGTGCTGCTCTGCAAGGTTTGGAGACAGCGGGTGCGTTCACGGAGATCAAGAGCAGCCGGAGATCAAGAGCAGCCGCCGCAGGGGAGGGATACCATGGTAAGGTTACCTATTTACCAAGGTATCTCTCCCCTGGGTGCGTTGTGTTTTGGTGAGCAATAATGCAGGAAAGCAGCGGGCGGGATGGCGAGCTTGTCCTGCTGCTCCAACACAAGCTACCTTAAGAGCCGGTACGATGCGGGCAATGGGTGAAGTTCGTCAGGAGTACTGCATAAAAAAACGAGTGTGTTGTCGTGGCAGTTGGTGATCAAAGAAATAAAACAAAATAAAATCAATAAATAATAATGTCATAGACTTAAAGTCATACCTTTGAAGTCATAATGCATTGCAACTGTTATTAGGGAATGTTGTGCTGTGTTTTCAAGCGCTTCAATGTGCTGCTCTGCAAGGTTTGGAGACAGCGGGTGCGTTCACGGAGATCAAGAGCAGCCGGAGATCAAGAGCAGCCGCCACAGTGGAGGGATACCATGGTAAATAGGTTACCTATTTACCATGGTATCTCTCCCCTGGGTGCGTTGTGTTTTGGTGAGCATTAATGCAGGAAAGCAGCGGGCGGGATGGCGAGCTTGTCCTGCTGCTCCAACACAAGCTACCTTAAGAGCCGGTACGATGGGTGAAGTTCGTCAGGAGTACTGCATAAAAAAACGAGTGTGTTGTCGTGGCAGTTGGTGATCAAAGAAATAAAACAAAATAAAATCAATAAATAATAATGTCATAGACTTAAAGTCATACCTTTGAAGTCATAATGCATTGCAAGTGTTATTAGGGAATGTTGTGCTGTGTTTTCAAGCGCTTCAATGTGCTGCTCTGCAAGGTTTGGAGACAGCGTGTGCGTTCACGGAGATCAAGAGCAGCCGGAGATCAAGAGCAGCCGCCGCAGGGGAGGGATACCATGGTAAATAGGTTACCTATTTACCATGGTATCTCTCCCCTGGGTGCGTTGTGTTTTGGTGAGCAATAATGCAGTAAAGCAGCGGGCGGGATGGCGAGCTTGTCCTGCTGCTCCAACACAAGCTACCTTAAGAGCCGGTACGATGCGGGCAATGGGTGAAGTTCGTCAGGAGTACTGCATAAAAAAACAAGTGTGTTGTCGTGGCAGTTGGTGATCAAAGAAATAAAACAAAATAAAATCAATAAATAATAATGTCATAGACTTAAAGTCATACCTTTGAAGTCATAATGCATTGCAAGTGTTATTAGGGAATGTTGTGCTGTGTTTTCAAGCGCTTCAATGTGCTGCTCTGCAAGGTTTGGAGACAGCGGGTGCGTTCACGGAGATCAAGAGCAGCCGGAGATCAAGAGCAGCCGCCGCAGGGGAGGGATACCATGGTAAGGTTACCTATTTACCATGGTATCTCTCCCCTGGGTGCGTTGTGTTTTGGTGAGCAATAATGCAGGAAAGCAGCGGGCGGGATGGCGAGCTTGTCCTGCTGCTCCAACACAAGCTACCTTAAGAGCCGGTACGATGCGGGCAATGGGTGAAGTTCGTCAGGAGTACTGCATAAAAAAACGAGTGTGTTGTCGTGGCAGTTGGTGATCAAAGAAATAAAACAAAATAAAATCAATAAATAATAATGTCATAGACTTAAAGTCATACCTTTGAAGTCATAATGCATTGCAAGTGTTATTAGGGAATGTTGTGCTGTGTTTTCAAGCGCTTCAATGTGCTGCTCTGCAAGGTTTGGAGACAGCGCGTGCGTTCACGGAGATCAAGAGCAGCCGGAGATCAAGAGCAGCCGCCGCAGGGGAGGGATACCATGGTAAATAGGTTACCTATTTACCATGGTATCTCTCCCCTGGGTGCGTTGAGTTTTGGTGAGCATTAATGCAGGAAAGCAGCGGGCGGGATGGCAAGCTTGTCCTGCTGCTCCAACACAAGCTACCTTAAGAGCCGGTACGATGCGGGCAATGGGTGAAGTTCGTCAGGAGTACTGCATAAAAAAACGAGTGTGTTGTCGTGGCAGTTGGTGATCAAAGAAATAAAACAAAATAAAATCAATAAATAATAATGTCATAGACTTAAAGTCATACCTTTGAAGTCATAATGCATTGCAAGTGTTATTAGGGAATGTTGTGCTGTGTTTACAAGCGCTTCAATGTGCTGCTCTGCAAGGTTTGGAGACAGCGGGTGCGTTCACGGAGATCAAGAGCAGCCGGAGATCAAGAGCAGCCGCCGCAGGGGAGGGATACCATGGTAAATAGGTTACCTATTTACCATGGTATCTCTCCCCTGGGTGCGTTGGGTTTTGGTGAGCATTAATGCAGGAAAGCAGCGGGCGGGATGGCAAGCTTGTCCTGCTGCTCCAACACAAGCTACCTTAAGAGCCGGTACGATGCCGGCAATGGGTGAAGTTCGTCAGGAGTACTGCATAAAAAAACAAGTGTGTTGTCGTGGCAGTTGGTGATCAAAGAAATAAAACAAAATAAAATCAATAAATAATAATGTCATAGACTTAAAGTCATACCTTTGAAGTCATAATGCATTGCAAGTGTTATTAGGGAATGTTGTGCTGTGTTTTCAAGCGCTTCAATGTGCTGCTCTGCAAGGTTTGGAGACAGCGGGTGCGTTCACGGAGATCAAGAGCAGCCGGAGATCAAGAGCAGCCGCCGCAGGGGAGGGATACCATGGTAAATAGGTTACCTATTTACCATGGTATCTCTCCCCTGGGTGCGTTGTGTTTTGGTGAGCAATAATGCAGGAAAGCAGCGGGCGGGATGGCGAGCTTGTCCTGCTGCTCCAACACAAGCTACCTTAAGAGCCGGTACGATGCGGGCAATGGGTGAAGTTCGTCAGGAGTACTGCATAAAAAACGAGTGTGTTGTCGTGGCAGTTGGTGATCAAAGAAATAAAACAAAATAAAATCAATAAATAATAATGTCATAGACTTAAAGTCATACCTTTGAAGTCATAATGCATTGCAAGTGTTATTAGGGAATGTTGTGCTGTGTTTTCAAGCGCTTCAATGTGCTGCTCTGCAAGGTTTGGAGACAGCGGGTGTGTTCACGGAGATCAAGAGCAGCCGGAGATCAAGAGCAGCCGCCGCAGGGGAGGGATACCATGGTAAGGTTACCTATTTACCATGGTATCTCTCCCCTGGGTGCGTTGTGTTTGGTGAGCAATAATGCAGGAAAGCAGCGGGCGGGATGGCGAGCTTGTCCTGCTGCTCCAACACAAGCTACCTTAAGAGCCGGTACGATGCGGGCAATGGGTGAAGTTCGTCAGGAGTACTGCATAAAAAAACGAGTGTGTTGTCGTGGCAGTTGGTGATGAAAGAAATAAAACAAAATAAAATCAATAAATAATAATGTCATAGACTTAAAGTCATACCTTTGAAGTCATAATGCATTGCAAGTGTTATTAGGGAATGTTGTGCTGTGTTTTCAAGCACTTCAATGTGCTGCTCTGCAAGGTTTGGAGACAGCGCGTGCGTTCACAGAGATCAAGAGCAACCGGAGATCAAGAGCAGCCGCCGCAGGGGAGGGATACCATGGTAAATAGGTTACCTATTTACCATGGTATCTCTCCCCTGGGTGCGTTGAGTTTTGGTGAGCATTAATGCAGGAAAGCAGCGGGCGGGATGGCAAGCTTGTCCTGCTGCTCCAACACAAGCTACCTTAAGAGCCGGTACGATGCGGGCAATGGGTGAAGTTCGTCAGGAGTACTGCATAAAAAAACGAGTGTGTTGTCGTGGCAGTTGGTGATCAAAGAAATAAAACAAAATAAAATCAATAAATAATAATGTCATAGACTTAAAGTCATACCTTTGAAGTCATAATGCATTGCAAGTGTTATTAGGGAATGTTGTGCTGTGTTTTCAAGCGCTTCAATGTGCTGCTCTGCAAGGTTTGGAGACAGCGGGTGCGTTCACGGAGATCAAGAGCAGCCGGAGATCAAGAGCAGCCGCCGCAGGGGAGGGATACCATGGTAAGGTTACCTATTTACCATGGTATCTCTCCCCTGGGTGCGTTGTGTTTTGGTGAGCAATAATGCAGGAAAGCACCGGGCGGGATGGCGAGCTTGTCCTGCTGCTCCAACACAAGCTACCTTAAGAGCCGGTACGATGCGGGCAATGGGTGAAGTTCGTCAGGAGT
>NW_026708607.1:0-43277 GCF_902713425.1 Acipenser ruthenus
GCAAGACCAAGGGGATGTGAATGAAGCAAATGCAAAGTCACATGATTCTACCTCAGGGTATGCAAGGGACCAATCAGGATCATCTTGAACAAAGTTTGGCTCAATAAGTGGCACCCCTCTTCTCACAGAAACCTAAAGAGAATTCACATTAGTCATGAGTGAAGCACTTCTGTAATGACAATTAAAATACCCACACAACCCAACAAGTTATACTGAACAGCATTATCACATCCCGATAGCCCTTACCTCCATGTAGTTTCTTTCACACAGAATCTCCCTCTCTGCCCATGGAGAATAGCGGCATGTCATGCTCTGAACATAGGAGGAAGCTGAAGTCATAGCACTGTTTGAGAAGACACTGATTTGTACTGTCAGCTTGTAGGTCTCATCATTCTGGAAACAAAGGCTAAAGTTAGTCCCAGCATGTCACCATTAGAAACACGTTTAAAAAGAAATATAATTAAAACTCACTGTGTTCTGAGCAAAGCAGCTCACCACAGAAGCAAGGAACTTGGCATTTCCCAAGAAGTCAACGGTTAAGCTATATCCACACTGTGCGGCCAGTCTTGGAGAGAGGGACACAAGCGCCCCCTTATTGTCTATGGAAAATAAATTAAGTTGGCCTTTTAAGAAACTGTACACGTGATCAAGCAAGGTAGAGATATAACAAAGTGAACACCCCCACCGCCACGTTCCATAAGCAATTTTGTAAAAACGAGTTATATTAATAGAATTATGCGCCCATTCGGAACAGTATGTTTAGAGTAAATAATTTATATTTCGGCGCACTTGCAGTCAACAAATCTGACTAAGGTTGTAGCAGCACAGGTCTATTTAGGGTGATCAGCAACATGCTTTTAAAGTTAACGCAAGAGTTTCATACACTGCATTTGAAAAAAACGAAGCCTTACAGCGCAGGAGTACTCTGTTCTTAATTCAGGTTATTACATTACGACTCAACAGGCTTTATACATCAAAAGCTTTCCATTCAAGAAAATTGATCACTCACCAATCACATTGATACGAAAATACTTTCCAACAAAAGACTTATCCAACATCATCATCATAACACTCCCTTGACATTCTGTCCTCACCGAGCCTGCAGAAGACAACGATACATGAAAACACACAACCGGCAAATAAACAGCAAGCTAAAAGAACAGATGTGCTGAAGCGACCGTTATCGTACCTAGAGGCGGGTTCTGCGTCCAAACTTCAGTGACTAACACTGCTAACAGCAATGTTATTCTGCATTGGAAGAAAAAAAACACGCAAGTGAGACACACACAATAAAATGAACGTTTCTAAAGTAGAGAATAGATCAACAATTACCCAAATCTAAGACAACACGGCATCATTAAATCCAAGGCAGCCCCAACCGTGAACTTCTTTCACCGTTATAAAGAACCAATAATAAAAACAAACCCGTCAGTAGTTAAGTTTGGTGTTCCTTAGAGCCCAATGGGTTTATAAAGAGGTTCAGGTGCTAATGGGAGCTAATTAGCTGCAATTGATGCGCGCACCTCTTTCATATTAGTCCTCTAATTTTCAATCAGTACGTTAATTAAAATAAATAATAATAATAATAATAATAATAATAATAATAATAATAATAATAATAATAATAATAATAACCCATTTAGAAGATTGTACTTTGAATTTAAGTTTGGCAGAAGTACGTGCGGAACAAACTGGACTGTCACCGACAAGGACTGTCTGATTAAAGGCTCAGCTATGGAGGCATGTAGTAAACATATGCTTAGGTAGGCTAAGCATATATTAAAGTAGACAATTTATTTGAGGCCACTTGATTTAAGAAACAGTGCAAAGCATCTCTTTCGCATGTCAGATTTGCCATGACAGGGGCAGTCCCGGGGAATAGAATGACCAAGTGGCAAATGGAAAGCACAACGCTTAACCTGAAATACAACGCGCAGTATTGATTTAGAACAGAATCAACACAAATCGGATGGCGTGTTGGAAATTTGAATTGTAATCAATTTATTTAAGATTTGAAGTTCACATTTCAATTATTGAGCTTAATTACATTCATTATTTTATGTATAATTAATTCAATTAGTGTGTTGAGCATATTCAATTTGGCATATTATCTTCGAATGTTGAGTTTTGTCTATTTGACAGCTGTTACTTCAATTCAAATGTTGAACTTTGTCGTTGATGTTTGACGCTCCGGCTTTTGCAGTTCACATTTTTGTTACATTCCACCTCTCATAGGTTTGAACACAAACGGGTTTATTTGTGAAATTGTCAGATTGTTTCTTGTGTATCCAGCGCTCATCTGAACTAACTGCTTCAGTAGTCTGTTCCCGTGAATAGACAGCACATGCCTGAGGGGGTGTGTTCTGTACAGCTGTGCATTTGAGTAAAGTTTGTCGCGGAGTTTTAAACGTTCCCATGGCAACTGAGTCAACAAAACCAACATCATCACGCTTTGAGACGCAAGCTAAGGGCTAAGAAGTAAATGGTAAAAAGTGAAAGCAGTGTAAGTCAGTGGAATTTTTTGATTGTTTGATTTTATCAAATGTTCACGATAATCATGTATGTTCTGTAAATGCGGAATGCAATTAGTTGATATGTAAAAGCATGCATAAATGAATGGTGTCTATTCCTAACGCATCGGTAAAGTTCAGTATAGTGCCGCTTTTGTAGCAGCAAGCAGGCTTGTTCCGTCGTCTTGATATCACTATGTAACACAATTTTTGTTCCTGGGTAGTAGGTGTTATTTCCTAATTGCTTATGCCTCAAAAGTATAGAAAATGGCTACTATTCCCCACAAACTTTGCTTTTGTTACCAGGACAGTGATATTTTGAAATTTACCTTTTTCCAATGAGAAAACGGACGAATTTGTGTCTTTTGGTTCACATAAAGTCAGAATAAAACAACATATGAATCCAAATTAACATGTATTTATACTAAAGTAATACAAAAATGACTACAAAAGATTTAGAAGTGAGTAGTTTTTCGAGATTTAAGATTATACTGTAAATCACTTTCACGAATCAGCCCCCAAATGTAGTCTCCCATCATGTTCTCGTTATACTGTCCTTGGTAGCGGCGTTCAAAGTCCATTATATCCTGGTGGAAGCGCTCACCTTGCTCCTCCGAGTACGCTCCCATGTTCTCCTTGAATTTATCAAGATGAGCATCAAGGATATGGACTTTGAGGGACATCCTTCAGCCCATTGTGCCGTAGTTCTTCACCAGAGTCTCAACCAGCTCCACATAGTTTTCGGCCTTGTGATTGCCCAGGAAGCCCCGAACCACTGCGACAAAGCTGTTCCAAGCCGATTTCTCCTTACTAATAAGCTTCTTGGGGAATTCAATGCACTCCAGGATCTTCTTTATCTGTGGTACGACGAAGACACCGGTTTTGAACTTTGCCTCAGACAGCTTAGGGAAGAAGTCTTGAAGGTACCTGAAAGACCCTTCTCTTTACTTCTAAAGACGGCTGCTCTCTCTCTCCGGAGGAGTGGGTACGGGGAGCTCATGGCAGTGTGGCACCGGGGCGATGGATGAAGGAAGGTCCGGATACGTGATAGCAGGTGCATTCTTGCCAGTCCGACATTTGGAAGGGTCCATCATGCAGAAGTAGCAGTTGCTTGAGTGGTCAGTGGGTTCCCGCCAAATTCTTGGGATAGCGAACTTCATGGCTCTCTTTTCCCCTCTGTACCATCCTACAAAAATACATTTATTTCACCCATGACTAATGTGTAAGAGATTCTCGCAACATTTTTCATATATGATATATTTATTCAATAACATTGAAAATTGTAAAACATTTTAAAATTAAAAACTTTTACAATTTTAAAAATTTTAACAAATTTTATAACATAAAATTCCGAGCAATAATTGTCCATCTTACCTTCCAGAGTTTTTTTTTGCAGTGCTCGCAGGTGAAATGAGGTGCCCAGGGTTTGTCTTGATCCCCGACAGGCATGCCAAAATATGCGTTGTAGGCCTCACACATCTTAGCAGATGCTTCCACGGAGTACTTTTTCACTCTTGTCTTGATAAATTTGCCGCAGACATAGCAAAATGCGTCTGCCGGATGCTTGCAGCCTCTTGATGCCATCTCAGAAAAATGCAGATATGTATCCACTTAGGCAGCTGGAACTAAACTGAACTGGTGGGCTTAAGGCCCCTGTATTTATACTACTATTTATATTACTGGAAAGTTCTAGAAAGTTCTAGAAGTTACTCCAAGTTTACTCAGCACTGAATCTATCTGGAATGTTCTGGAAAATAGCTAAATTTCAAAATATCACTGTCCTGGTCACAAAAGCAAAGTTTGTGGGGAATAATAGCCATTTTCTATACTTTTGAGGCATAAGCAATTAGAAAATAACACTTACTACCCAGGAACCAAAAAAAAAAAAAAAAAAAAAAAAAATTGTTACACGGTGATATCTGCCTCCGGTGGCTTCTTTGAGGATTGCGAACAAATTGTGACTGAAAAAAAGATCAAGAATGTACCAATCTAGCGCGAAGAAGCGTAAAAAGAAAAAAACTGAGGAAGAAAAACAACATGAGAAAGGTATTGTATTATTTGATTTAGCTCCGTTTTTATTGCTGTAGCTTGCTTGCATGCTGGCTGTGCCCAGGCGCGTAGTCACAGTGTACACATTGAGGCAGCCGAGGCCCTCGGTAAAAATCGACTCAATTCTTAATTGTGAAGACCAAAATAATAATAAAAAATGTACCCACTTTCTTTTTTAAGAGTGTAAAATTGATATATATATATATATATATATATATATATATATATATATATATATATATATATATATATAATGTTATTTTTTATTTCTTCACATTACTATAATCTCGGGCTGTGTATTTGCATCTATAGCGACCCGGCCTGTGCGCCAGGCAGCACCGGGACCTCTGGACCGGTTTCCCCCGCCTGAAGTACTGTACTACTTCCTATCATCGATTTATACAGACAAAAGAATATTAAAGTTGAGTGAGAAACTGTGTGCTAAACTCTTTCAAAGCAGGAGTCACAGTGTCAGCACCCGTCCCAGCAGTATCAGCACCAGTCTTACCGGTCAGCAGCAGTTACCAGTCCCAGCAGTGTAAGGCAACTTAAGTAGCAGTGAACCAAATGCAAGTCAATAAAGGTATGAACCCATCTACTTATTAATAGTGATGTTATATTCTTGTCCTTTTAAAATCACATATTTCTGACAGTGTCAATATCGTCATTGTAGGTTGCTGTGGTTTTGCTGGGAGACAATTAGTTTTGATCTTTGAAATAATATGGGTCATCAAATTTTAACATTAACATCATCATCCAAGAGACTTAATATTGCTTTGCAGTTTACACGAACAGTCTCCAGGCTTTGTAAGATGATAACTTTTACCTTTGTAACATGAACAGGATCTGCAAGAGGTTTGTTCAACTGTTTTTTTTTTTTGGGGGGGGGGTTCAAACCAAATCCTGCTTAGGGCCCCCAAAAGGCGAGAAACAGTCCTGTCTATTACCAGTACAAAACACACACACACACACACACACACACACACAGGCAGCAGTTGTACAGTGTTATACAAGGAAAATAACAAGATATACTCATGACACATTAAGTGTTGAGATGACGATATCACATTATTTTTACATTAGTAGACTATTATTTATTTTACAGTTGTCACACACAACCTACATAAAATAATAATAATAATAATAATACACATTTCAAGAATCACAAATGTATACAAATTCTGCCACCCTTTTATACAGTTGGGTTTTTACTGGAACAATCTAGGAGGTAAAGTAGTTGCTTGCTAGCTGTCTGTCTGTCCATCCATCTAGTGCAGGAGTTGTTAACCCATGGTCCTAAAGAGAGCCTCAATCCTGCAGCGGCTCCCCTATAACTTTCCTGCCGTATCGGAGCGCCTGTCAGTCTGCGAGTGAACGGCGGTGTGAGCCGTGTCTTAGAGCGCATAACCTTCAAAGTAAAAAAAAAAATAAGATCCGTATTAATTTGGAATAGCATTAAAAATTGACGCAGACGTCTTCTTTTCATCCTTTCTTCATTCATCCCTTCCTCTTTTCTTTTGATATTTAGCGGAGAAATTGAACTTTTTATAGACCTCCTCGGAGTCTCCTCCCCCCTCCCTCGCTTCTGAGCTCCGTCAGCGGGCACAGTGCCGGGTTTTGTCCCCCGCCTTCAGCGCACAATGCCCCGGCTTGGCCCGTGTGGGTTTCCCGTCGCAGCCCCCAAGTGCTTCGTAGGCAGTTGCCCTCTATAATAGGCGCAGTCGAGCCGAAAGAGAGCACCAGACTCCAGCGGAGAGATAGCAGCAGCAGCGCCGCACACGAATACACCCGGCACAGAGTAGAAATGGGGACTCGGTCGAATTTACGAAGCGGTTCCCGTACTCGAAATGTCAAAGGTAAGTAAAAATAAATACTGAATCTTATAGCAGTATGGATTTACATTGACAATGACGTGTTTGATTTATTTATTTATTGTCATTTATTTTAAGTCTTTGTTAAGTTTAACACGCAGTGAGGAGCAACTAATAACATAAATGAGCAGATAGACTTCGTTTGTTTATTTTTTTTCATCTCTTTTCAAATATTCATTTATGTACTTTGAAATGTTATATATTTGATCATTCACATATATATATTCAACACAATCTATATTATATTATTAAATATACGGGGTTAGTCTATGTATGTATTTCTTTGTATCGCTTGTTTTGAGTTTGCGAACATGGTCCTTTTAGTATTCCTTATTTTTAGTCGTTTTCCGTTTGATAGAAATTTCAGACATGCTCAATCCATATCAGGGTCAGCTGCTGCTGTGTATTATAAAGAGATTTCAGACATGCTCAATCCATATCAGGGTCTGCTGCTGTGTATTATAAAGAGATTTCAGACATGCTCAATCCATATCAGGGTCTGCTGCTGTGTATTATAAAGAGATTTCAGACATGCTCAATCAATATCAGGGTCTGCTGCTGTGTATTATAAAGAGATTTCAGACATGCTCAATCAATATCAGGGTCTGCTGCTGCGTATTATAAAGAGATTTCAGACATGCTCAATCCATATCAGTATCTGCTGCTGTGTATTATAAAGAGATTTCAGACATGCTCAATCAATATCAGGGTCTGCTGCTGTGTATTATAAAGAGATTTCAGACATGCTCAATCAATATCAGGGTCTGCTGCTGTGTATTATAAAGAGATTTCAGACATGCTCAATCAATATCAGTATCTGCTGCTGCGTATTATAAAGAGATTTCAGACATGCTCAATCCATATCAGTATCTGCTGCTGTGTATTATAAAGAGATTTCAGACATGCTCAATCAATATCAGTATCTGCTGCTGTGTATTATAAAGAGATTTCAGACATGCTCAATCAATATCAGTATCTGCTGCTGCGTATTATAAAGAGATTTCAGACATGCTCAATCCATATCAGTATCTGCTGCTGTGTATTATAAAGAGATTTCAGACATGCTCAATCAATATCAGGGTCTGCTGCTGTGTATTATAAAGAGATTTCAGACATGCTCAATCCATATCAGTATCTGCTGCTGTGTATTATAAAGAGATTTCAGACATGCTCAATCAATATCAGTATCTGCTGCTGCGTATTATAAAGAGATTTCAGACATGCTCAATCCATATCAGTATCTGCTGCTGTGTATTATAAAGAGATTTCAGACATGCTCAATCAATATCAGTATCTGCTGCTGCGTATTATAAAGAGATTTCAGATGTCAATCAATATCCGGGTCTGCTGCTGTGTATTATAAAGAGATTTCAGACATGCTTAATCAATATCAGTATCTGCTGCTGTGTATTATAAAGATATTTCAGATGTCTCAATCAATATCTGGAGCAGCAGTGTGGAGTAGTGGTCAGGGGGGCTCTGTACTCTTGACCGGAGGCTCTTGTGTGGGTTCAGTCCCAGGTGGGGACACACACACTGCTGCTGTACCCTTGAACAAGCAGGTACTTTACGTAGATTGCTCCATTAAAAAACCCAACTGTATAAATGGGTAATTGTATGTAAATAATAATATCACAATTGTAAGTCACCCTGGATACGGGTGTCTGCTAAGAAATAAAATATCAGAGTCTGCTAAACAGTAGAATGTATGCTGTGCCATAGGAGTCTCATTGAAACTGCTGTGTCATAGGATTCTCATTGAAACTGCTGTGCCATAGGAGTCTCATTGAAACTGCTGTGCCATAGGGAGTCTTATTGAAACTGCTGTGCCATAGGAGTCTCATTGAAACTGCTGTGAAATAGGGAGTCTCATTAAAACTGTTGTGCAATAGGGAGTCTTATTGAAACTGGCATAGTCTTTTTTAACTGAAGTTTATGCCATAGGGCTTCATCAGCAGGTTACAAGCTGACAAGCTAATTATTAAGTTGTATACCCTGTGTGTGTGTGTGTGGTCATGTCTCAGTGAGTGTGTGTGTGTTTCCCTGTGTGTATGTGTGTTCATGTCTCTCTGTGTGTCAGTGTGCGTATATCTCTGTGCATGTGTCACTGTGTGCGTGTTTCAGAATGTGCACCTGTGTCTCTGCGTGTCTATGATGTAAACCAATCATTCTGGTTTTCAAACAGCTTGCAGGGCAATAGTGAATCACTCAAATTGTGAATGAATGTGTAAATAAATAAATTAAACAAACTAATGAGAGAGTGGGAGGGAGAGGGAGGGAGGAAAAGGAAGTGAGAGAAAGAACAGCAAGAGGGAAAGCGAGAACGAGTGACTCGTTTGGAAGTGTAAAGGGATGAACTAATGAATGAATCAACAAATTACTCCCTGGAATTCTGGAGACTGAAAGATAGATAGAAGTTTATAACCGTTTGTCTGAGGGATGCTGTGACAGGAAATGTGGAGTAGTGGTTAGGGCTCTGGACTCTTGACCGGAGGGTTGTGGGTTCAATCCCCAGTGGGGGACACTGCTGTTGTACCCTTGGGCAGATACTTTACCTAGATTGCTCCAGTAAAAACCCAACTGTATAAATGGGTAATTGTATGTAAAAATAATGTGATATCTGTATAATGTGAAATATCGTATAATGTGATATCTTGTAAGAATTGTAAGTCGCCCTGGATAAGGGCGTCTGCTAAGAAATAAATAATAATAATAATAATAATAAAATGACCGAGGTTGAGACTCAGAGACAGTTTAAATGTTCAAAAATAAAGTTTTTAATAAACAAAAATACAAAATAAACCGGCACAAGGGCCAAACAAAAAGGTTTTAAACATAAAATAAACACAAAACAAAAAAAGCAAAACTTACAAAAATAAAGGTTTCCAGGCTGGGCTTTGCCTTCACTGGATTAAAAAACAAACAAACAGAAACCCAGCACACACAAAACACTCTTGTTTCTTCTCCTTCTAGAACACTCCCCCTAGCCAGGGCCTCTCCCCTAGCTTTTATCCCCTGTGGCTGGAGCCCAATTAATAAATAATTGCTGATTATTCAATTAGGGCTCCAGCCACATTCTCACATGTTTTCCTGGCACGGAGGAATTTAACCCCCTCCCTGCCAGTCCCAACCACGTTCTTAAAGACGGGGCAGTCCCCCGTCACAAATGCCTTTTCAAGCAGTCACCCCCTCAAATGTTAACATCAAAGCATATCAAAGTTTAATTTCTTTTTTTTTTTGGAATCGTCAATTATTTTTACCCCGTGATTTCTCCCCAATTTGGAATGCCCAATTGTTTTTAAGACAGCCCCTGTCTCACTGCTTCTACAACCCCCCCCCCACCTCCACACCTCCCCTCCTCCCCCCCCCCACCCCCGCAGTGACTCTTTCTCGGCTGGGAGAGGCTGGAGACAGACAAGCGCACTCAAGCTTTAGTCCTCTGAAACAACACCGTACTTCAAACTGTCAAGTCAAGCTGTCCACTTTCTTCTTTCTTTGTTTTTTTGTTTCTTTCTTTCACACTGCAAGCCCAGTGTAACACAGCCGGCTCACAGGCAGGCAGGCAGGCAGGCAGGCGGGCGTCTGGCCACCCACAGGAGTCACTGGTGTGTGGTGAGACCGTGATTACCCAGCTGACTTGAGCCCCCCTGCCTGGGTGGCACTCTGCTAATTGTGCACTGTCCCTGGGAGCCCCTTGGAAATCCTCTAAGAATCCCCTAGGTACCTCCTAGGAGCTCCTGGCCACAGCTGGCGGTGGCATAGGCCCGGATTCGAAACAGTGCATTCTGCACTCCAGGGTGTGCCTTTACAGGATGCACCACTCGGGAGTCCCCTATTATTGTTAAAGATAATAAAATATTATAATCAGATTTGTAGGTCAACAGATCCACCATAAATAAAGCGGCTTCTTGTTCCTGATGAAGTCATTTCCACCGTGCTGCTGATGTGCTGCTGTGTGAGAGTGCTAATCTGGAGTGAAATGTGTTCAGGCTTTCACACACACACATTGAGCGAGACACACACATTGAGAGACACACATACGCACACTGGAGCACACACACACACATTGAGAGAGACACACACTGAGACACACACACATTGAGAGACATACACTCACTGGAACACACACACATTGCAAGAGAAACACACTGAGACACACACACACACTGAGAGAAACACACTGAGACACACACACACATTGATAGAGACACACACTGAGACACACACATTGAGAGAGAGACACACACACACACATTGAGAGAGACACACACTGAGACACACACACACAGAGAAACACACCGAGACACACACTCACACACACACATTGGGAGAGACACACACACACATTGAGATAGACACACACTGAGACACACACACGCATTGAGAGACACACACACACATTGAGAGAGACACACACTGAGACACACACACACACACACACATATACACACACATTGAGATAGAAACACACCGAGACACAGACACACATTGAGAGACATACACACACACACACACACACACACTCATTGACAGTGTTCTTCTCTATTCATTGTCTTCCCTGAATTATAGAAGGCGTTCCTGTTTTTCCGAGTATTCGGGTTCCTCTATAAATGTCACCAAAGTTTCCGAGCCTCTCTCTGAGTGACTGTTCGCCCAGTCAGTTCTGTTATGTGCTGAGAATATTATATCATTGGGTCAATCGGGGTCAGGGGTCACTCTTAGAGAGATCTATGACAGACAACTGAATAAATGTTCATTGAGACATGACTTCAAATCTGTCTGTATATTGGTTTATCTGCCTTTCTGTCTTGTCTGTCATTCTGTTTATCTATCAGTCTATCTCTCTCCCCTCCCTTCTGCTCTCTCACACTCTCTCCTCTCTCTCCCCACGCAGGCTCGGTGTCTGTCTGGCTGTTGCTCTGGCTGGCAGTCTGCTCCCCTAGCCCTGCCTATTCCTGCCCCAGGCTGTGTGTCTGTTACCCCTCCCCGATGATGGTCAGCTGCCAGTCTCAGAACTTCTCGGCGGTGCCGGCCGGCATTCCCTATGACAGCCAGAGAGTATTCCTCCAAAACAACCGCATCACAGAGCTGCAGGCAGAGTCCTTCGGCTTCCAGACACAGGTACCGTCTTGCCCTGTTCACACTTCACATTTATGGGTAACCCCCTTTTCTCCCCCAATTTATAAATTGTTTTTAAGACTATGTCTGCCTCACCACTGCTGCTGCTGCTGCGATCTCCCCCGCAGTGACTCCTTCTCGGCTGGGAGAGGCTGGAGATAGACAAACACACTCAAGCTTTTGTCCTCCGAAACAACAACGTGCAAGCCCACACAATAATCTAAATGTAATTCAATTACATACTTATTTTGTTCATATATGCAGTCTTTTACAGAGTTTTTTAAACATACATATATAATTACAGGAAGGTAGGATGTTGGAGACAAATAGAAAATGTATGGGGGGGTCCATCTTTTAAGAGACACTATTTGACTGTCCCTTGAGTGCAGGTCTCTTAATACATGTTTGACTGTAACTTGAAATTGAGCTTGAAAATGATCTTCCTCTCTCTCCCCCACCTCTCTCTCTCTCCCTCTCATCAGGTCCTGTGGCTCTACTCCAACAACATCAGCTCCATCAAACCCGATTCCTTCAGCGACATGCGAGATCTGGAGGAGCTGGACCTGGGGGATAACCCCTCCCTGCGCACCCTCCATCCTGACTCCTTCCGGGGGCTGGACAAGCTGCAGAGCCTGCACATATACCGCTGCCAGCTGGGGACCCTGCCCGGAAACATCTTCAAAAAACTCTACAGCCTGCAGTTCCTTTACCTGCAGGACAACCTGCTGCAACACATCCAGGTGAGAGAGAGACAGAGAGAGAGAGAGAGAGAGAGAGAGATTACAAAGAAAAACACCAAACAATGCATGCAGGGCTGAATTAGGCCTTTATCCATTGATTATTAACATCCAAAAAAGAGCATTAAAATACTGGATTCATCTAAAAACTAGTGATCCAAACTCACTCCATCATAAAGCCCTGCAATACCAAGAGCTCAGCCCAGAAAAGAGTCCCCTCAGCCAGCTGGTCCTGAAGCTCACTGAGCTGAGCAACACTGACATCAGTCAGCTTCAGGACAGCACTGCAAAAACAATTCCAATTAGTGTAAACCAAATTATAAAACACCTGAAACACTCCTATCTGGACCATTGGGATACAAATACTAAAACACAAAACAAACTAGAGTGCTATCGGACCCTAAATAGAAATTACACCCTGGCAGAATACCTGGTAACTGTCAGAAACACAAAGCAGAGGCAGATCCTGACCAAATACCGGCTCAGTGACCACAACCTGGCCATTGAAAAAGGCCGACAGAGGCAAACCTGGCTGGCCAGGGAGAACAGGCACTGTGGTCACTGTGAGACAGGAGAGGTCGAGACAGAGATTCACTTCCTGACACACTGTGAAAAATATAAAAACATAAGGGACATTTTCTTCCCCAAATTCTGTGATTTAGTCCCAGAATTCCCAAAAATGTGTGATACCCAGAAGCTGTCAATCCTGCTGGGGGAAGACAAACACACAGCCAGACTGGCTGGTCAATACGTGGAGACCTGTCATAGCCTGAGGGACAGACCGTGAACACGTCACACTAGAGAGGGAAAAGAGAGAGGGAGGGAGGGAGGGATTCTGTTTAATATAGAAAGAGGGAGGGAGGGAGGGAGGGGGTATTGTATAATTGAGGGAGGGGGGATTCTGTTTAATATAGAGGGGGGAAGGGGGTACTGTTTGATATAGAGGGGAAGGGAGGGATTCTGTTTACTGTATTAATATAGAAGGAGGAGGGATACTGTTAGTATTAAGAAAAATTCTTTGTCTGTATATTTGAGTTGGTTATGCCATGTATGTGCTTTGGCAACACAATTATTTTTATTGTCATGCCAATAAAGCCAATTTGAATTGAATTGAATTGAATTGAGAGAGAGAGAGAGAGAGAGAGAGAGAGAGAGAGAGAGAGAGAGAGAGAGAGAGAGAGAGAGAGACCTCCTATCTAATACAGTGCGCCTCCAACCCTGCTCCTGGAGCCCCCCCCCCCCATCCTATCTAATACAGTGCATCTCCAACCCTGCTCCTGGAGCCCCCCCCCATCCCCCCCCATCCTATCTAATACAGTGTGTCTCCAACCCTGCTCCCGGAGAGCCCCCTCTATCCTATCTAATACAGTGTGTCTCAATCCTGCTCCTGGAGAGCCCCCTCTATCCTATCTAATAGAGTGTGTCTCCAACCCTGCTCCTGGAGAGCCCCCTCTATCCTATCTAATACAGTGTGTCTCAATCCTGCTCCTGGAGAGCCCCCTCTATCCTATCTAATACAGTCTGTCTCAACCCTGCTCCTGGGGGGGAAGGGGTGACAGGAGGCAGATACATACAGGAGAGCTATAACACAAATAATTTTAATTATATAATTTAACATACAACTTTTTGGTAGTACTGAATTTTCATGTGCCAAATATCAATCTCTGTCCCTCCCCTTCCCCCTCCCTCTCTCTCCCCCTCTCAGGACAATCTCTTCTCAGACCTGGTGAATCTCACTCACCTCTTCCTCCACGGCAACCAAATCCGAGTCCTGTCTGAAAATGTCTTCAGAGGGCTGGTCAACCTGGACAGGCTCCTCCTCCACGAGAACCGAGTGCGACAGGTCAACCGCAAAGCCTTCAGGGACCTGGGTCACCTCACCACCCTCTTCCTCTTCAACAACGCCCTAACAGACCTCCCTGCTTCGGCCCTCTCCGATCTCTCATCCCTGCAGTTCCTCAGACTCAACGGAAACCCCTGGAGCTGCTCCTGCCAGGCCCGCCCTCTCTGGGAATGGTTCCGTCAGGTCCGGATCTCCAGCTCCGAGCTCCTCTGCGCCGGTCCCGAGGAGAGGAAAGGTCTAGATTTGAGGTTCTTGAGAGAAATCGATTTCGCTCCCTGCCCCATGATGCCTTACTATCCGAGAGCCCGCGTCACTTACACCTTCAGCACCAGAACGAGATGGTGGTTCCCCAAATCGGGCAAGGCAAGCGGGGGGAATTCGGACAAATCTAAAGGCTTGGATGGAAAGAAAGGACAACAGCAAGACAACAGTTACATCAGTCCAGATAAAAGTCAAACCAAAAGTTACGAAGCTGAGTCCACATTGACGAAAGTTAAAGAGCAAGACTACTGGGAGAAATATGAAAACGAAGACTCCACTATTCGTTGTTACAAGTTGGATTGTTTGAAAGAAGCAAACGGGAAGTCCAGAGGCGTTTGTCCAGAAGCGTCCCTCTTTCTCCTCTCTCTCTCCCTCACTCTCACCCTCTCCCTCTCTCTCACCCTTCACTTTCTTTTTCCTGAAACCATGTGAAGAGCATTTGTGAATTTCCCCTTAAAGTCTATATTGAAAAGATATTACGATTCAATTACTGCTCTGCAGTGTTGAGTTTCCTATAGACCAGCTCTGCTCTGAAACTGCTGTGTGATAATGAGTCTTATTAAAACTGCTGTGCGATAATGAGTCTTATTAAAACTGCTGTGCGATAATGAGTCTTATTGAAACTGCTGTGCAATAGGGAGTCTCATTGAAACTGCTGTGTGATAGGGAGTCTTATTGAAACTGCTGTGCAATAGGGAGTCTCATTGAAACTGCTGTGTGATAGGGAGTCTCATTGAAACTGCTGTGCGATAGGGAGTCTTATTGAAACTGCTGTGCGATAGGGAGTCTTATTGAAACTGCTGTGCGATAGGGAGTCTCATTGAAACTGCTGTGCAATAGGGAGTCTCATTAAAACAGCTGTGCAAAAGGGAGTCTTATTAAAACTGCTCTGTAATAGGGAGCCTTACTGAAACTGCTGTGCGATAGTGAGTATCATTGAAACTGCTGTGCGATAGGGAGTCTTATTGAAACTGCTGTGCGATAGGGAGTCTTATTGAAACTGCTTTGCGATAGGGAGTCTTATTGAAACTGCTGTGCGATAATGAGTCTTATTAAAACTGCTGTGTGATAATGAGTCTCATTAAAACTGCTGTGTGATAGGGAGTCTTATTGAAACTGCTGTGCAATAGGGAGTCTTATTGAAACTGCTGTGCAATAGGGAGTCTTATTGAAACTGCTGTGCGATAGGGAGTCTTATTGAAACTGCTGTGCGATAGGGAGTCTTATTGAAACTGCTGTGCAATAGGGAGTCTCATTAAAACAGCTGTGCAAAAGGGAGTCTTATTAAAACTGCTCTGTAATAGGGAGTCTTACTGAAACTGCTGTGCGATAGGGAGTCTTATTGAAACTGCTGTGCGATAATGAGTCTTATTAAAACTGCTGTGTGATAACGAGTCTTATTGAAACTGCTGTGCAATAGGGAGTCTTATTGAAACTGCTGTGCAATAGGGAGTCTTATTGAAACTGCTGTGCAATAGGGAGTCTTATTGAAACTGCTGTGCGATAGGGAGTCTTATTGAAACTGCTGTGCGATAGGGAGTCTTATTGAAACTGCTGTGCGATAGGGAGTCTCATTGAAACTGCTGTGCAATAGGGAGTCTCATTGAAACTGCTGTGTGACAGGGGGTCTTATTGAAACTGCTGTGCAATAGGGAGTCTCATTGAAACTGCTGTGAAATAGGATGAGTCTCATTGAAACTGCTGTGTGACAGGGGGTCTTATTGAAACTGCTGTGCAATAGGGAGTCTTATTGAAACTGCTGTGAAATAGGGAGTCTCATTGAAACTGCTGTGTGATAGGGAGTCTTATTGAAACTGCTGTGTGATAGGGAGTCTTATTGAAAATGCTGTGTAATAGGGAGTCTCATTGAAACTGCTGTGCGATAGGGAGTCTCATTGAAAGTGTTTGAGAGAGACCCAGGGAAAGCACTGTTTTAAAAGGAACTAATCTAAAAAGTTATATAAAAAATGAAATGTTGTCTTTCCTATAGAC
This sequence comes from Acipenser ruthenus, assembly GCF_902713425.1. Classification (NCBI taxonomy): domain Eukaryota; kingdom Metazoa; phylum Chordata; class Actinopteri; order Acipenseriformes; family Acipenseridae; genus Acipenser; species Acipenser ruthenus. The sequence goes on from NW_026708607.1 coordinate 16,382, forward strand.
TCGCTCTGTACAGCTCTGCAGTGTTGATCTGTCTTTCCTTTTAACCTGCTCTGTACAGCTCTGCAGTGTTGAGTTTCCTATAGACCTGCTCTGTGCAGCTCTGCAGTGTTGAGTTTCCTATAGACCTGCTCTGTGCAGCTCTGCAGTGTTGAGTTTCCTATAGACCTGCTCTGTGCAGCTCTGCAGTGTTGAGTTTCCTATAGACCTGCTCTGTGCAGCTCTGCAGTGTTGAGTTTCCTATAGACCTGCACTGTGCAGCTCTGCAGTGTTGAGTTTCCTATAGACCTGCTCTGTGCAGCTCTGCAGTGTTGAGTTTCCTATAGACCTGCTCTGTGCAGCTCTGCAGTGTCGAGTTTCCTATAGACCTGCTCTGTGCAGCTCTGCAGTGTTGAGTTTCCTATAGACCTGCACTGTGCTGCTCTGCAGTGTTGAGTTTCCTATAGACCTGCTCTGTGCAGCTCTGCAGTGTTGAGTTTCCTATAGAACTGCTCTGTGCAGCTCTGCAGTGTTGAGTTTCCTATAGACCTGCTCTGTGCAGCTCTGCCGTCTTGAGTTTCCTATAGACCTGCTCTGTGCAGCTCTGCAGTGTTGAGTTTCCTATAGACCTGCTCTGTGCAGCTCTGCAGTGTTGAGTTTCCTATAGACCTGCTCTGTGCAGCTCTGCAGTGTTGAGTTTCCTATAGACCTGCTCTGTGCAGCTCTGCAGTGTTGAGTTTCCTATAGACCTGCTCTGTGCAGCTCTGCCGTCTTGAGTTTCCTATAGACCTGCTCTGTGCAGCTCTGCAGTGTTGAGTTTCCTATAGAACTGCTCTGTGCAGCTCTGCAGTGTTGAGTTTCATATAGACCTGCTCTGTGCAGCTCTGCAGTGTTGAGTTTCCTATAGACCTGCTCTGTGCAGCTCTGCCGTCTTGAGTTTCCTATAGACCTGCTCTGTGCAGCTCTGCAGTGTTGAGTTTCCTATAGAACTGCTCTGTGCAGCTCTGCAGTGTTGAGTTTCCTACAGACCTGCTCTGTGCAGCTCTGTTCATAATGAATTACAAATTACACTTCTTTTAAAGTGTTTTGCCTTTTTTTCCCAGTTTTATGTCTCTCTCTCTCTCTCTCTCTCTCTCTCTCTCTCTCTCTTTGACTTTCTTAATTGCTATGAAAATCACTACAAAATATTCTGCAACTGTTTTAAGATGTTTACAGATTATATATATATACAAAATGTGTTTCAGATGTTACAATTTGAAACTGTTTTCTTTTTACTTTGAAATTGCATGTATTTTATTTAATTTCAGTGCAAAATGACTATTTTTTTTTTTGAAGGGACTGATCCATTTAGGTGCAGTCAAAGAGAGGGGTGGGGGAGTTTGGACTAGTAATAATACTGTAATAATAATAATAATAATAATAATAATAATAATAATAATAATAATGATAATAATAATATGCAAAATAGCCTTAGACCAATCACCCCCTATACTAACTATAATGGACTGTTCCGTGTTACTTTGTACTTTTTTTTTTTTTTTAAGGTGTTGGATTGCCTGAATTTGTGTAATTTTAGGAATTTGTTTATAAAGTTGTGTATTGATTTTTTCATTTATGTATTTATTTGTTTATTTTGTTCATTAATTTTCATAAGTGTTAGATCTCAGGAATTTAAGATTTACAACATTTTTATGGATTTTAAAAACAGCACTGTACTGCACTGGGGATCTGAGAGCCAGCTAATTCAATACAGTCCAGTCTAATCTAACAGCACGGCACTGTACTGGGGATCTGAGAGCCAGCTAATTCAATACATTCCAGTCTAATCTAACAGCACTGTACTGTACTGGAGATATGAGAGCCAGCTAATTCAATACAGTCCAGTCTTATCTGACAGCACAGTACTGTACTGGGGATCTGAGAGCCAGCTAATTCAATACAGTCCAGTCTAATCTAACAGCACTGTACTGTACTGGGGATCTGAGAGCCAGCTAATTCAATACAGTCCAGTCTAATCTAACAGCACGGTACTGTACTGGTGATCTGAGAGCCAGCTAATTCAATACAGTCCAGTCTAATCTAACAGCACTGTACTGTACTGGGGATCTGAGAGCCAGCTAATTCAATACAGTCCAGTCTAATCTAACAGCACAGTACTGTACTGGAGATATGAGAGCCAGCTAATTCAATACAGTCCAGTCTAATCTAACAGCACTGTACTGTGGATCTGAGAGCCAGCTAATTCAGTACAGTCCAGTCTTATCTAACAGCACTGTACTGGATATCTGAGAGCCAGCTAATTCAATACAGTCCAGTCTAATCTAACAGCACTGTACTGTACTCATGATCTGAGAGCCAGCTTATTCAATACAGTCCAGTCTAATCTAACAGCACGGTACTGTACTGGGAATCTGAGAGCCAGCTAATTCAATACAGTCCAGTCTAATCTAACAGCACTGTACTGTACTGGGGATCTGAGAGCCAGCTAATTCAATACAGTCCAGTCGAATCTAACAGCACGGTACTGTACTGGGGATCTGAGAGCCAGCTAATTCAATACAGTCCAGTCTAATCTAACAGCACTGTACTGGGGATCTGAGAGCCAGCTAATTCAATACAGTCCAGTCTAATCTAACAGCACGGTACTGTACTGGGGAACTGAGAGCCAGCTAATTCAATACAGTCCAGTCTAATCTAACAGCACAGTACTGTACTGGGGATCTGGGAGACAGCTAATTCAATACAGTCCAGTCTAATCTAACAGCACTGTGCTGTACTGGGGATCTGAGAGCCAGCTAATTCAATACAGTCCAGTCTAATCTAATAGCACTGTACTGTACTGGTGATCTGAGAGCCAGCTAATTCAATACAGTCCAGTCTAATCTAACAGCACTGTACTGTACTGGGGATCTGAGAGCCAGCTAATTCAATACAGTCCAGTCTAATCTAATAGCACTGTACTGTACTGGAGATATGAGAGCCAGCTAATTCAATACATTCCAGTCTAATCTAACAGCCCTGTACTGTACTGGGGATCTGAGAGCCAGCTAATTCAATACAGTCCAGTCTAATCTAACAGCACTGTACTGGGGATCTGAGAGCCAGCTAATTCAGTACAGTCCAGTCTTATCTAACAGCACTGTACTGGAGATCTGAGAGCCAGTTTATTCAATACAGTCCAGTCTAATCTAACAGCACGGTACTGTACTGGGGAACTGAGAGCCAGCTAATTCAATACAGTCCAGTCTAATCTAACAGCACTGTACTGTACTGGGGATCTGAGAGCCAGCTAATTCAATACAGTCCAGTCTAATCTAACAGCACTGTACTGTACTGGGGATCTGAGAGCCAGCTAATTCAATACAGTACAGTCTAATCTAACAGCACAGTACTGTACTGGGGATCTGGGAGCCAGCTAATTCAATACAGTCCAGTCGAATCTAACAGCACTGTGCTGTACTGGGGATCTGAGAGCCAGCTAATTCAATACAGTCCAGTCTAATCTAACAGCACTGTACTGTACAGGGGATCTGAGAGCCAGCTAATTCAATACAGTCCAGTCTAATCTAACAGCACGGTACTGTACTGGGGAACTGAGAGCCAGCTAATTCAATACAGTCCAGTCTAATCTAACAGCACTGTACTGTACTGGGGATCTGAGAGCCAGCTAATTCAATACAGTCCAGTCTAATCTAACAGCACTGTACTGTACTGGGGATATGAGAGCCAGCTAATTCAATACAGTCCAGTCGAATCTAACAGCACGGTACTGTACTGGGGATCTGAGAGCCAGCTAATTCAGTACAGTCCAGTCTTATCTAACAGCACTGTACTGGAGATCTGAGAGCCCGTTTATTCAATACAGTCCAGTCTAATCTAACAGCACTGTACTGTACTCATGATCTGAGAGCCAGCTAATTCAATACAGTCCAGTCTAATCTAACAGCACGGTACTGTACTGGGAATCTGAGAGCCAGCTAATTCAATACAGTCCAGTCTAATCTAACAGCACTGTACTGTACTGGGGATCTGAGAGCCAGCTAATTCAATCCAGTCCAGTCGAATCTAACAGCACGGTACTGTTCTGGGGATCTGAGAGCCAGCTAATTCAATACAGTCCAGTCTAATCTATCAGCACTGTACTGGGGATCTGAGAGCCAGCTAATTCAATACAGTCCAGTCTAATCTAACAGCACGGTACTGTACTGGGAATCTGAGAGCCAGCTAATTCAATACAGTCCAGTCGAATCTAACAGCACTGTGCTGTACTGGGGATCTGAGAGCCAGCTTATTCAATACAGTCCAGTCTAATCTAACAGCACGGTACTGTACTGGGAATCTGAGAGCCAGCTAATTCAATACAGTCCAGTCTAATCTAACAGCACTGTACTGTACTGGGGATCTGAGAGCCAGCTAATTCAATACAGTCCAGTCGAATCTAACAGCACGGTACTGTACTGGGGATCTGAGAGCCAGCTAATTCAATACAGTCCAGTCTAATCTAACAGCACTGTACTGGGGATCTGAGAGCCAGCTAATTCAATACAGTCCAGTCTAATCTAACAGCACGGTACTGTACTGGGGAACTGAGAGCCAGCTAATTCAATACAGTCCAGTCTAATCTAACAGCACAGTACTGTACTGGGGATCTGGGAGACAGCTAATTCAATACAGTCCAGTCTAATCTAACAGCACTGTGCTGTACTGGGGATCTGAGAGCCAGCTAATTCAATACAGTCCAGTCTAATCTAATAGCACTGTACTGTACTGGTGATCTGAGAGCCAGCTAATTCAATACAGTCCAGTCTAATCTAACAGCCCTGTACTGTACTGGGGATCTGAGAGCCAGCTAATTCAATACAGTCCAGTCTAATCTAACAGCACTGTACTGGGGATCTGAGAGCCAGCTAATTCAGTACAGTCCAGTCTTATCTAACAGCACTGTACTGGAGATCTGAGAGCCAGTTTATTCAATACAGTCCAGTCTAATCTAACAGCACGGTACTGTACTGGGGAACTGAGAGCCAGCTAATTCAATACAGTCCAGTCTAATCTAACAGCACTGTACTGTACTGGGGATCTGAGAGCCAGCTAATTCAATACATTCCAGTCTAATCTAACAGCCCTGTACTGTACTGGGGATCTGAGAGCCAGCTAATTCAATACAGTCCAGTCTAATCTAACAGCACTGTACTGGGGATCTGAGAGCCAGCTAATTCAGTACAGTCCAGTCTTATCTAACAGCACTGTACTGGAGATCTGAGAGCCAGTTTATTCAATACAGTCCAGTCTAATCTAACAGCACGGTACTGTACTGGGGAACTGAGAGCCAGCTAATTCAATACAGTCCAGTCTAATCTAACAGCACTGTACTGTACTGGGGATCTGAGAGCCAGCTAATTCAATACAGTCCAGTCTAATCTAACAGCACTGTACTGTACTGGGGATCTGAGAGCCAGCTAATTCAATACAGTACAGTCTAATCTAACAGCACAGTACTGTACTGGGGATCTGGGAGCCAGCTAATTCAATACAGTCCAGTCGAATCTAACAGCACTGTGCTGTACTGGGGATCTGAGAGCCAGCTAATTCAATACAGTCCAGTCTAATCTAACAGCACTGTACTGTACAGGGGATCTGAGAGCCAGCTAATTCAATACAGTCCAGTCTAATCTAACAGCACGGTACTGTACTGGGGAACTGAGAGCCAGCTAATTCAATACAGTCCAGTCTAATCTAACAGCACTGTACTGTACTGGGGATCTGAGAGCCAGCTAATTCAATACAGTCCAGTCTAATCTAACAGCACTGTACTGTACTGGGGATATGAGAGCCAGCTAATTCAATACAGTCCAGTCGAATCTAACAGCACGGTACTGTACTGGGGATCTGAGAGCCAGCTAATTCAGTACAGTCCAGTCTTATCTAACAGCACTGTACTGGAGATCTGAGAGCCCGTTTATTCAATACAGTCCAGTCTAATCTAACAGCACTGTACTGTACTCATGATCTGAGAGCCAGCTAATTCAATACAGTCCAGTCTAATCTAACAGCACGGTACTGTACTGGGAATCTGAGAGCCAGCTAATTCAATACAGTCCAGTCTAATCTAACAGCACTGTACTGTACTGGGGATCTGAGAGCCAGCTAATTCAATCCAGTCCTGTCGAATCTAACAGCACGGTACTGTTCTGGGGATCTGAGAGCCAGCTAATTCAATACAGTCCAGTCTAATCTATCAGCACTGTACTGGGGATCTGAGAGCCAGCTAATTCAATACAGTCCAGTCTAATCTAACAGCACGGTACTGTACTGGGGATCTGAGAGCCAGCTAATTCAATACAGTCCAGTCGAATCTAACAGCACTGTGCTGTACTGGGGATCTGAGAGCCAGCTAATTCAATACAGTCCAGTCTAATCTAACAGCACTGTACTGTACTGGGGATCTGAGAGCCAGCTAATTCAATACAGTCCAGTCTAATCTAACAGCACGGTACTGTACTGGGGAACTGAGAGCCAGCTAATTCAATACAGTCCAGTCTAATCTAACAGCACTGTACTGTACTGGGGATCTGAGAGCCAGCTAATTCAATACAGTCCAGTCTAATCTAACAGCACTGTACTCTACTGGGGATCTGAGAGCCAGCTAATTCAATACAGTCCAGTCTAATCTAACAGCACAGTACTGTACTGGGGATCTGGGAGACAGCTAATTCAATACAGTCCAGTCGAATCTAACAGCACTGTGCTGTACTGGGGATCTGAGAGCCAGCTAATTCAATACAGTCCAGTCTAATCTAACAGCACTATACTGTACAGGGGATCTGAGAGCCAGCTAATTCAATACAGTCCAGTCTAATCTAACAGCACGGTACTGTACTGGGGAACTGAGAGCCAGCTAATTCAATACAGTCCAGTCTAATCTAACAGCACTGTACTGTACTGGGGATCTGAGAGCCAGCTAATTCAATACAGTCCAGTCTAATCTAACAGCACTGTACTGTACTGGAGATATGAGAGCCAGCTAATTCAATACAGTCCAGTCTAATCTAACAGCACTGTACTGGGGATCTGAGAGCCAGCTAATTCAGTACAGTCCAGTCTTATCTAACAGCACTGTACTGGAGATCTGAGAGCCAGTTTATTCAATACAGTCCAGTCTAATCTAACAGCACTGTACTGTACTCATGATCTGAGAGCCAGCTAATTCAATACATTCCAGTCTAATCTAACAGCACTGTACTGTACTGGGGATCTGAGATCCAGCTAATTCAATACAGTCCAGTCTAATCTAACAGCACAGTACTGTACTGGTGACCTGAGAGCCAGCTAATTCAATACAGTCCAGTCTAATCTAACAGCACTGTACTGGAGATATGAGAGCCAGCTAATGCAATACAGTCCAGTCGAATCTAACAGCACGGTACTGTACTGGAGATATGAGAGCCAGCTAATTCAATACAGTCCAGTCTAATCTAACAGCATGGTACTGTACTGGTGATCTGAGTGCCAGCTAATTCAATACAGTCCAGTCTAATCTAACAGCACGGTACTGTACTGGTGACCTGAGAGCCAGCTAATTCAATACAGTCCAGTCTAATCTAACAGCACGGTACTGTACTGGGTATCTGAGTGCCAGCTAATTCAATACAGTCCAGTCTAATCTAACAGCACTGTACTGTACTGGGGATCTGAGAGCCATCTAATTCAATACAGTCCAGTCTAATCTAACAGCACGGTACTGTACTGGGGATCTGAGAGCCAGCTAATTCAATACAGTCCAGTCTAATCTAACAGCACGGTACTGTACTGTACTGGACATTTTGGTAGGGGCTGTGTTCACATGCGACAATTGACAAGCTCTTACCAAGATGGCAGCCCAACAACAAACAGAAAAAAAACGAGAAAATATTTTAACTTTTGTCATTCTTTTAACAAAAAAATAAAAACATTCCGTGTTGTATTGTGTTGTATTTTTGTAAAAAAAAAACAAACATGTTGAATAAATGCTTTATTTAAAAAAAAAAAAAAAAACCTAAAAAAACATCTTTTGTGTTTCCTCTTTTCAAGCAAAATCCAATGGGACTTTATTTGATTTCATGCCAAACACACATACATCAAATATATTTCTGTCAATAAAAACATAATCCTTAAAGGTGATTAAATTAGTTTTATCTTTTCTTAATGAATGTCTTTTAAATTTGTAAAATTATAACCCATTAAAATAGAACAAATCGACAGAAATTAATGCATTTGTCGCTCGTTACCCTTTTTCATTTTTTTATTATTATAAAGTCCAGCCACTGTAAAATATCAGAAATTATCGCGATCGCTAAAACCCAGCCCATCACAGATGCATCATGGGAACAAAGAACAGTCGTTTGAAATTGAATACGAATATATTCAATATTTGACCAAAAAAGAGGGGATATGGCAGGAAGACAAGTAAGAGAATAATCTTTTTTTATTGTATTTTCTTAATTAAACAGGAAATAGGAAACTTTTTTTTTTCTCAGCGTCTTTTCTGTGTTTTCAACGTGTTGTGTTGTCAGGATACCGTACACACTTAACTCGCTCAGTCAAAAATAGATTTTTTGAAGCTTAACTATTTAATTTATTTTTTTGTAATATTTTTAAAAATTCTCCCAATTTGGAATATCCAATTGTTTTTTTTTATGGCGCTGCTGCAGCTTCCCGTATCGACTCGGGAGAACGAAGACTCATCATGCGCATCCTCTGAAACAAACGCCGTCAGCCACCCTCCTCTTGTCACACTGCAACAGCAAAGCCAGCCGCACCTGGCTGTAGCGGTGTTTGAGGAAACGCAGTTCTGCCCACAACTCGCAGGAGACCGGTCGCCACAGGAGTTGCTGGAGCTTGTTGAGACAATGATTACCAAGCTGACCTAAACCCTCCCAACCCGGGTGGCACTCTGCCAACTGTGCGCCGCCCCCTCGGCGTTCCTGTCGGCGATGGCATAGTCTGGATTGGAACCAGCGATCTCCAGGCTATAAGGCACACCTTGCAATTCAGATGAAGCGCCTCAGCTGGATGCGCCACGCTCCCCCCAACAATTCAGCAATTCAGTAGGCTACGTTTGACCCGTTCAGTTAATCAGTGCAGTGTTTTTCACTAGTTTTCTGTTAGGTTATCATCTGTTTTCTTTCTCAGTATTAGCCGTGATTTCCTGGAAAATGTGACAGTGGCGACCTGCAAGTTTGGTCCATCCATAATTAAATACTCTACTGCAGTTACTGCTTGCTCTTAAATATAACTCTATTTAATGTATTGCAGCTGCTCTTATTTAAACTGCCTTTACATTGATTTCCACATTCCATTTTGCACTCGTTATTCGTCCGATTTGATCTCCATTCTGCTTCCAAGCTGATGGCTGGGAAGCCTATTGTTTCTGTTAGGATTAAATAGCTACGTATTTTGAAATAAAGATGTATTCATTATTATGAACGTTAACAGAAAGTATATTGTATTTACTTTTCCCATGTGTGCTTGCCTTGTACAAATCTGACAGTTTCAACAAAGGCATTTGACTTGGGTTCATTAGTTAGCCTATACTGCCATCTACAGCATTACTGCGGGAGCCGTTTACTTCTTTTGGATATTTTCACAATTAACCGTGCGAGCATGTAGTCGTGGCCGAGTGGTTAAGGCGATGGACTTGAAATCCATTGGGGTTTCCCCGCGCAGGTTCGAATCCTGCCGACTACGTAAGCTTTGTTTTTAATTGATTGTATGTGTTCATTGTTAATACATGTTTAAAGCACAGGAAGTCTGAAATATTACTGGTTGTACTTCATATCGCTTCGGTTCATTTTGTTAAAGAATGTTCATTTTGGGGATCAAACCCGCAACCTTGGCGTTATTAGCACCATGCTCTAACCAACTGAGCTAACCGGCCACACACTCAAAACTTGATACTAGAACCCGAGGAAAATAAGTCCTGCGGACATTATGATTGTTCTACCAAGATGTTCTCATGTTAAACTGAACAATAACACATTCAAAGTATTGGAAAGGCATAATTAGAGGCCTCGTCATAATGAGGCAGTTTAACAGTGTGAAGGATGTGGTGAGGTGCAGGCTTGCGGTGACTTTCTCTCATTTAACGACCTTGTGATTTGAATACTAACAAGAAAAACAAATCAAATTACCAAGCATTCGGTGGACGTTTTAAGAAATAAATGAACAAAAAGGTTTGTCAGAAGTGGGATTCGAACCCACGCCTCCAGAGAGACTGCGACCTGAACGCAGCGCCTTAGACCGCTCGGCCATCCTGACTTACACCGACGACTTTGCACAACACTGCAGTACACTGTTGAACCTCCAATGTCTGACGCTACAGTAAATCACCTGGTGTGTGCGTGAACTTATTCTTTTTCTGTTTATATTAAGGAGGGCGACCTGTTTCGTCGCATTCTATATGGGATCACAAGGACACTCCTCTTACAGACAGAAAATTTACGGCAAACAGAGCGATCGCTTCACGGTTAGAAACAAATCAGAACAGTCTGTTAGCAAATTAACTTCATGAAAAAAACACACAGGACTTACATAAATGTTACAGATATTTTCGTAGACACAAAAGTTGTAACATAATTGAGTACATTTGTAAACTATCCGCCAGTAACAGACATTATCTCACATTATCTCTAGTTTCAAACGCATTATCACAGGCGGCACAATTACGACATGGAAAAAATCCAGTATATTTGTCCAGTACACCGAGATCTCTCGAACGTTTCAATGAGTCAGCCCTTAATAAACACACTCCGTGTTCATTTCTGTGTATATGACATTGTCTATACACAATACCTGCCATGTAAGCCTATTGGTATCAAACCGATCACAATTAATGTGATCCGTGTTTTCAGTCAGAATGATAGTTTTAATCAATCGTCGAAAAAGCAGCAGTGCTTTGCAACTGTAGTTCGTCTTGCGTACCTTTAGGAAAGATATCCACTCAGAACGTGTCCGCTTCCTCCAGCCCCCTAAGGAACACTGGAGGGGTCATCAATAACAGGGAGCAGTTGGCCAAAAAACAACACTCACTGCCTCCTTCACGCTCAAAAGTGAACACTCTCACTCTTCCTCGTGGATAGCGAGTCCAAACACTTTAAAAACGCATTTCGCTAGCAAATCGCTATAGAAATGATCTCTGAAAGTATTGTTTTATGGGCAAGTGGCCGACCGTCTCCCTCCAACTCTGAGTGGCACCGGCAGCTGTGCCGCTGAGAAATTAACAGGGACTTTCATATAATGCAATTGCTGTTGCCCAGTGAGGTGTTACAACAACATTTCAAACTCATTCCAAACTGCAGGCGGTTAAAAGCTTAATTGGGTTCAAGTTTCTCGTATGATTTAAAAAGTAGGAGGCAGTTGCCTCATTTCAATTGTCTGCCTTCCTCCTTTGCACTGTGAAGTCTATCAAATTTGTGCTTAAAATCTGAATACGATTCCCATTTGAATCGTGTATATTTGGTTTCCATTTTAGCAATATGCATACACACTGTTCTGTTGAGCTCCCAGGGTGTTATCTAATAAAACACCATAATCGGTTAGCACGATCGGCTGTTAATCGAAATTTTGGTGTTTCAAGCCCACGCAGAGATGATGCTTTTTGCATTTCTTTATCGCATTAGAAAATGGCACTATAATACGTTTTTATTTCCTCCAATTACACTAAAGAAAAAATGTGCTGTTTTTTTAATTCAAAGAATTAATTAAGAACAAATAACCCTAGTCGTTCTGTATACAAAAACCCGGTATCGAAGCAGGGACCGTTACAGTCTAACGCTCTCCCAACTGAGCTATTTCAGCTTGACGCGATGTTGCTATCGAGACAGCATTCTTTTCGTCACTCGCCTTTTTGTCAAGCCAGTAAACCTGCATGTAATGAGAAACGTTCAACAGTTCGGAAACACCACAATAGAATCCAATGCCTTTGCAAATGTGTTTCCAAACTGTTAGTTTTTCTCCCAAATGCGGTTTCTCAAAAAATGGTTTTGCCTACTTTTTATTATTATTATTACTTTTTCCAGAGTTAGACCAAAAGGCAAACATCCAGGAAATAGTTAAACACTGCTACAGCGCTTGAACTGTCTCAGCAAACGTTTAGCTCTAAAACGTGTACATTAAAAGTCTATTAACATCTTTAACACAATCATCTGTGTTCCAATAGCGGTTAATCCACATGGTGATCAATAAAGTGAATGCTGGCTTTGTTCACATATTCGCAAGACGTTTTCACGATTCACGCATATTCTGAACAAGCACACTAGAATATGGTAATGAAAGGAAAGGAAAATAACTGCTTTATTGGCTCTGGTCTTGTATCGTCACCTTGATTACTGTCCGTAAGAAAGTGGCATTAATCAAAAACCTAATTATGTAAGGTTCCCAATGCGCAAATACGCAGCATACTTAAACTTCTTCACAATCTTAAATCTTCCCACATGAATGTCAAATACGTACTGACAAGTACGGCCCTTTCCCAGTGTAACACTCTGCTGTGTTTGAACAGCAACGATGGCTTGGATATGATGTATTAAACCACGATACTATTGTTCCCACTTTCTTTATTACTACCAAATGTGCTTTTCGCGTCAGCCCTTGTGGCCTAATGGATAAGACACTGGCTTTCTAAGCCATGGATTGTGGTTTCGAGTCCCATCTGGGGTGTGATTTTGTTATAGGACGCTGTGTGGTCCAGTGGTTAAAGATAAAGGGCTTTTAACCAGGAGGTCCCCCGGTACAAATCCCACCTCAGCCACTGACTCATTGTGTGACCCTGAGCAAGTCACTTAACCTCCTTGTGCTCCGTTTTTCGGGTGAGATGTAAATGTAAGTGACTCTACAGCTGATGCATAGTTCACACACCCTAGTCTCTGTAAGTTGCCATGTGTATAATAAAAACGAACATAATTATGGTATGTTTTATTAGCATGAGATACTTTGTAGATCTTGTTATCTGCTAAGTCCGCTCACGCTAGCCAGAACGTGCTCGAGTGCTCTGGCAACAGCCATGAAGCAAGTCAATTTTTCAGTTCAATTAAATAACTACTTTGTTTTTGTGGATGGGGGTGTTTCTTGAAAAGATCAGTTAAATAGCTACGTATTTTGAAATAAAGATGTATTCATTATTATGAACGTTAACAAAAATTATATTTTATTTACATTTCCCACGTGTGCTTGCATTGTACAAATCTGACAGTTTCAACAAAGACATTTGACTTCGGTTCATTAGTTAGCCTATACTGCCATCTACAGCATTACTACGGGTTTCGTTTACTTCTTTTGGATATTTTCACAAATAATCGTGCGAGCATGTAGTCGTGGCCGAGTGGTTAAGGCGATGGACTAGAAATCCATTGGGGTTTCCCCGCGCAGGTTCGAATCCTGCCGACTACGTAAGCTTTGTTTTTAATTGATTGTATGTGCTCATTGTTAATACATGTTTAAAGCTCAGGAAGTCTGAAATATTACTGGTTGTACTTCATATCGCTTCGGTTCATTTTGTTAAAGAATGTTCATTTTGGCACCATTACAAATGCTGTGGTTTCTTTAAAGAAGAAAAGCCGTGGCCCGTACGGGGATCGAACCCGCGACCTTGGCGTTATTAGCACCACGCTCTAACCAACTGAGCTAACCGGCCACACACTCAAAACTTGATACTAGAACCCGAGGAAAATAAGTCCTGCGGACATTATGATTGTTCTACCAAGATGTTCTCATGTTAAACTGAACAATAACACATTCAAAGTATTGGAAAGGCATAATTAGAGGCCTCGTCATAATGAGGCAGTTTAACAGTGTGAAGGATGTGGTGAGGTGCAGGCTTGCGGTGACTTTCTCTCATTTAACGACCTTGTGATTTGAATACTAACAAGAAAAACAAATCAAATTACCAAGCATTCGATGGACGTTTTAAGAAATAAATAAACAAAAAGATTTGTCAGAAGTGGGATTCGAACCCACGCCTCCAGAGAGACTGCGACCTGAACGCAGCGCCTTAGACCGCTCGGCCATCCTGACTTACACCGACAACTTTGCACAACACTGCAGTACACTGCTGAACCTCCAATGTCTGACGCTACAGTAAATCACCTGGTGTGTGCGTGAACTTATTCTTTTTCTGTTTATATTAAGGAGGGCGACCTGTTTCGTCGCATTCTATATGGGATCACAAGGACACTCCTCTTACAGACAGAAAATATACGGCAAACAGAGCGATCGCTTCACGGTTAGAAACAAATCAGAACAGTCTGTTAGCAAATTAACTTCATGAAAAAAAACACACAGGCATTACATAAATGTTACAGATATGTTTCGTAGACACAAAAGTTGTAACATAATTGAGTACATTTGTAAACTATCCGCCAGTAACAGACATTATCTCACATTATCTCTAGTTTCAAACGCATTATCACAGGCGGCACAATTACGACATGGAAAAAATCCAGTATATTTGTCTAGTACACCTAGATCTCTCGAATATTAAAATGAGTCAGCCCTTAAAAAAACACTGTCCGTGTTCATTTCTATGTATATGACATTGCCTATACACAATACCTGTCATGTAAGCCTATTGGTATAAAACCGATCACAATTAATGTGATCCGTGTTTTCAGTCAGATTGATAGTTTTAATCAATCATCGAAAAAGCAGCAGTGCTTTGCAACTGTAGTTCGTCTTGCGTACCTTTTGGTAAGATACCCACTCAGAACGTGTCCGCTTCCTCCAGCCCCCTAAGGAACACTGGAGCGGTCATCAATAACAGGGAGCAGTTGGCCAAAAAAAAACAAACACTCGCTGTCTCCTTCACGCTAAAAAACGAACACTCTCACTCTTCCTCGTGGATAGCGAGTCCAAACACTTTAAAAACGCATTTCGCTAGCATTATATATAAAGTTTATTAAAAAAAAGTCTGAAATATTACTGGTTGTACTTCATATTGCTTCAGTTCATTTTGTTAAAGAATGTTCATTTTGGCACCATTACAAATGCTGTGGTTTCTTTAAAGAAGAAAAGCCGTGGCCCGTATGGGGATCGAACCCGCGACCTTGGCGTTATTAGCCAAGGAAACCCGAGGAAAATAAGTCCTGCGGACATTATGATTGTTCTACCAAGTTGTTCTCATGTTAAACTGAACAATAACACATTCAAAGTATTGGAAAGGCATAATTAGAGGCCTGGTCATAATGAGGCAGTTTAACAGTGTGAAGGATGTGGTGAGGTGCAGGCTTGCGGTGACTTTCATGTATTTCATGTCATTAGATGATCAAAGCCCCTTTGTGCCAGTGCGCATTCAGAGGAGACGCGCTGAGAAAATCCGTCATCTGTGTCACTCAGTACTGCCAGCTTTCCCTCGTTGGTGATATATTGGTCAGCATAGCTGCTTTCCAAGTAATTGACCCGAGACGATTCCCAGCCAGTACAACTGTGTTTATGCCCACGTTTCAAATAATAAACATTATAAAAACAAATCGCTTTGTTTTATGTTTTCTTTACTTTTAAGCTGAGAATCAAACACACTTCCGACAACTTCATAGCCCTGCTGACTACGAACAAATATTGAGTCGGCTGTTTCCCTTGACCCTGGTGATACCGAGTGTTTTCCTAGTATCAGCATCGGAATTAGCATGCGTTTGGCATGCTTGCTGTGCACTCTAGCATTGCATAACAAGCATACACTACGGCAGGAATTCGTGGCGCAACGGTAGCGCGTCTGACTCCAGATCAGAAGGTTGCGTGTTCCAATCACGTCGACGTCAAAGCCTTTGTTTCTATTCCACACCATTTAATTTTGTGATGTGTTTGCAAATACTAGTTTGGAAGAATTTAATGTACAGCAAGTAATAATTGATACCTTTAAGATGAACAGGCATTTAAGAATTAACAACGAAGACATAAAAAGGGACACAACACCAACAGAGTTCAAGCCCATCACCTTAACCACTTGGCCACGACTACTTGGTGCAACGTGCCAAGATCTATAAACACAGACCACATATATCACAGACCAAGAACAAATACACACACACTGTTTTAAATAAAACTGACGAAACCATAATCCCTGGTTAAGGAGGCCAGTGCCTTATCCTTTAGGTGACTTCCAGATGGATAGCAGTCAGCGAGACAATACACGACCAGAGGAATAAATTTGTTGATTTTACTATAAAGATTGTTTCAATGAAATCAACAGCTGATACCAAACTCTTGTCAGCACTCAATACCATTTTAATTTCTTTTTTAAATCGGACTAAAATAGCGTTCCTAACACGATTGTATTTTCTGTTGTAAACAGACTACTTGTTGAAGTCACTGAAAAATACTGTGTGTCCAAACATGTATTTAACTTGATTGTTTTAATATTCCAAATAACATATTACTTTGAAAAACATCTCCGTCGGCCACTGGATCGTGGTCTCAGGCTGGGATACGGACCATTGAGAACAGTATAAACGATCTATGACTGGAAGTAGCTTACATGAGAAATGCTCTCGTTTAAACATGCTAGGATGATCGACTTCGGCATTCTCCAACTGCTGTTTACATTTTCTAACAAGTTATGTGAACGAATACAAAGTTTGACCCTTTCCTTGTAAGTGGGGGTAAGCACAAGTTATTTTCAGATGTAATGTCTTTATTTAAGCACAATCAAGTCCTGCGTAGTGCAAATCACATTACTATATTTTTTATATTAGTCAAGTCCTATTGAAAGAGTTCTTAAATAGTTTCAACATTATCAATGATCAATTTGAAATTTGCTTATTGATTTAAACCAGTATGAGATGCACACTCAAAATGTGTCCCCTTCCTTCAACAACCCCCTGACTGAAGATTGGAGTGGTCATCACTAGCAGCCAGCAGGTGCCCGAAAACAACACTCATTGTCAGCTCGGTGCTGAGAAGTGGCAAGCTCTACTTCATTAATATGATACAATGACTGGGCAACAACGAGGTGTTACTTTAACAATACCAACTAACTTGAGACAGCCAAGACGTTGAAGTATACCTTAAGTCTGTCATGTGATGCAATAACAGGTTTTAGCATTTTTGCATTTTCTGCTTGGTCAAACAAGCTCAAGCCACAGCACACAGCGCTGATGCATCGGAACAGAGGTGGATTTTAAAGCGACTGAATCAACGAGCTGAGACTACTTTTTGAAGAAACTGAAAACATACCTCTCGTCGAAAAATGTGCTATTTAGTTAATTTATTTATTTATTGAATTTGCAAATGGCAGACTACATACATGGGAATAAATATAAAAGGCTTGAAGTTTGCTTGCATTGCATACATTTAATTGTGATTACAGACTTTTCTGCCGTGTTGCTTTCTTCTTAGATGTGGTCTCAGGTTCGGTTGAGCCGATTTGTCTCTGTGGCGCAATTGGTTAGCGCGTTCGGCTGTTAACCGAAAGGTTGGTGGTTCAAGCCCACCCAGGGACGATGTTTGTGCATTTCTTAATCACATTAGAAAATGGCACTCTGATTACGTTGTTATTTCTTCCAATTAAACAGAACAAAAAAACCGCTCTATTTTTCAGTTCAAAATAATACAAAACAAAAATAGTCTTGCTATTTGCCGAAACCCGGGATCGAACCAGGGACCTTTAGATCTTCAGTCTAACGCTCTCCCAACTGAGCTATTTCGGCTTGACAAGACTTGCGTTTTTTGTCACCCCAGTAAACCTGTGTATTATGAGAAACGATCAACAGCTCGGCAACACAATAGAATCCGATGCCTTTACAAATGCGTTTCGAAACACTTAAGTTTTCACCCAGATGCGGTTTTCAGCCGAAACGGGGGGATAAAACTGCCTATGATCAAAGTGGGCAGAAAAGTTGCATACTTTGCATACCGTATTGGGAGAAAAGAAAGCGGATCATCAAATTGATCAATGCTAATGTTAAAACAATTTAAGAACACTTTACATAGGCCTTGACTAATATAAAAATATAGTAATATGATTTGCATTACGCAGGACTAGATTGAGCTTAAATAAAGACATTACATCTGAAAATAAAACTGTGCCCTACCCCCACTTACAAGGAAAGTGTCCAACTTTGTATTCGTACTCATAACGTGTTATAACATGTACACAGCAATTGGAGAATGCCGATGTCGATCATCCTAGCATGTTAAACGAGGGCATTTCTGATGTAAGCTTCTTCCACTAATAGATCGTTTATACTGTTCTCAAAGGTCCGCATCCCAGCCTGAGACCTCGATCCAGTGGCCGACGGAGATGTTATTCAATTTAATATATTATTTTTAATATTAAAACAAGTTAAATACATGTTTGGACAAAATATTTTTCATTGACTTCAACGAGTAGTCTGTTTACAACCAAATGCAATCTGTGTTAGGAACGCTATTTTAGTCTGAATTAAAATGGAAATTAAAATGGTATTGCGTTCTGACAAGAGTTTGGTATCAGCTGTTGATTTCCTTGAAACAATCTTTTATAGTAAAATGAACACATTTATTCCTTTTAAGAATAAATAAAATTGAACTGTCAGAGGAGGATTTGAACCGACACCTCCACTTGGAGACCAGAACACAGAATTCTTTGGAAAGACAGAGTCCTTAAGTCTAGCGCTGTAGACCACTCGACCATCCTGACAAACTGCGTTCATTACAGCAGAAAACCGCATTATTTATTTCAGCACAGCCTAGGGTTGTCATATCAAGGCCCGATCGGGTTTATTACGCACATACCAACTGTTGCTCCATGAATGATGTAATGACAAGTGTTAAAACAGAAACGGTTTGAAGCCAACCCACAAAAGTAAGAGTATTTATTTCAATATCGTTATAACTATAAACGATGCACGCATTTTACAATAGCAATTGCTATATGACAACGACCAAAAAGTAATTTTGTTGCAATACTGTATACAGTGTGAACAGAATCAGATATTGCTCTGTTGCCTCGAAGAAACATCTACATTTTGTATTTAAAAAGGACGTCCAACTTGGGGCTCGATCCCAAAAGAGAGCGGAATGTTCATCAATGATCAAGAACAGCTAAAGTGAAATAGCATTCAAGTCCCGCTTCGCGCTCAGAAGAAAACACTGTAACTCCTCGTTATGGTTAGCGAGACCAGACACTAGAAACGCATTTCACTAGAAACAAACTATAGAAATGATCCCTGAAAGTATAGTCTTAACAAATATGTGGGTAAAACAAATTCCCTACTCCCGGCATGATGGTGTCTGATTCGGTTTCCTTTCTAGAATATTACTTGTTCATAGTAATGTTAATAATTGCCAATGCGTTTCAAACACAAAACTCACTTTCTGACAAGGTTCCATAGTGTAGTGGTTATCACGTCTGCTTTACACGCAGAAGGTCCTGGGTTCGATCCCCAGTGGAACCACTTCAGTTTGTTTTTACAATATGACTCCCTGGTCAAGACAAGGTAGTTCTGGGTTTGGCCGATCATTAGATTGCGGATGTAAGGTCTCCGGTCCCATCGTAGAAGCAAGATAGTTTATTCACAAAAAATACATACACTTTTATTTATGTTTCTTTTGTTGGTAAATTAACCCAATACATTATTGCATTCTGTCACGTCATTAGATGATCAAAGCCCCTTTGTGCCAGTGCGCATTCAGAGGAGACGCGCTGAGAAAATCCGTCATCTGTGTCACTCAGTACTGCCAGCTTTCCCTCGTTGGTGATATATTGGTCAGCATAGCTGCTTTCCAAGTAATTGACCCGAGACGATTCCCAGCCAGTACAACTGTGTTTATGCCCACGTTTCAAATAATAAACATTATAAAAACAAATCGCTTTGTTTTATGTTTTCTTTACTTTTAAGCTGAGAATCAAACACACTTCCGACAACTTCATAGCCCTGCAGACTACGAACAAATATTGAGTCGGCTGTTTCCCATGACCCTGGTGATACCGAGTGTTTTCCAAGTATCAGCATCGGACTTAGCATGCCTTTGGCATGCTTGCTGTGCACTCTAGCATTGCATAACAAGCATGCACTACGGCAGGAATTCGTGGCGCAACGGTAGCGCGTCTGACTCCAGATCAGAAGGTTGCGTGTTCAAATCACGTCGAGGTCAAAGCCTTCTTTGTTTCTATTCCACACCATTTAATTTTGTAATGTGTTTGCAAATACTAGTTTGGACGAATTTAATGTACAGCAAGTAATAATTGATACCTTTAAGCTGAACAGGCATTTAAGAATTAACAACGAAGACATAAAAAGGGACACAACGCCAACAGAGTTCAAGCCCATCACCTTAACCACTTGGCCACGACTACTTGGTGCAACGTGCCAAGATCTATAAACACAGACCACATATATCACAGACCAAGAACAAATACACACACACTGTTTTAAAATAAAACTGACGAAACCATAATCCCTGGTTTAGGAGGCCAGTGCCTTATCCTTTAGGTGACTTCCAGGTGGATAGCAGTCAGCGAGACAATACACGACCAGAGGAATAAATGTGTTCATTTTACTATAAAGATTGTTTCAATGAAATCAACAGCTGATACCAAACTCTTGTCAGCACTCAATACCATTTTAATTTATTTTTTAAATCGGACTAAAATAGCGTTCCTAACACAGATTGTATTTTTGTTGTAAACAGACTACTTGTTGAAGTCACTGGAAAATACTGTGTGTACAAACATGTAATTAACTTGATTGTTTTAATATTCCAAGTAACATATTACTTTGAAAATCATCTCCGTCGGCCACTGGATCGTGGTCTCAGGCTGGGATACGGACCATTGAGAACAGTATAAACGATCTATGACTGGAAGTAGCTTACATGAGAAATGCTCTCGTTAAACATGCTAGGATGATCGACTTCGGCATTCTCCAACTGCTGTTTACATTTTCTAACACGTTATGAGAACGAATACAAAGTTTGACCCTTTCCTTGTAAGTGGGGGTAAGCACAAGTTATTTTCAGATGTTATGTCTTTATTTAAGCACAATCAAGTCCTGCGTAGTGCAAATCACATTACTATATTTGTTATATTAGTCAAGTCCTATTGAAAGAGTTCTTAAATAGTTTCAACATTATCAATGATCAATTTGAAATTTGCTTATTGATTTAAACCAGTATGAGATGCACACTCAAAATGTGTCCCCTTCCTTCAACAACCCCCTGACTGAAGATTGGAGTGGTCATCACTAGCAGCCAGCAGGTGCCCGAAAACAACACTCATTGTCAGCTCGGTGCTGAGAAGTGGCAAGCTCTACTTCATTAATATGATACAATGACTGGGCAACAACGAGGTGTTACATTAACAATACCAACTAACTTGAGACAGCCAAGACGTTGAAGTATACCTTAAGTCTGTCATGTGATGCAATAACAGGTTTTAGCATTTTTGCATTTCCTGCTTCGTCAAACAAGCTCAAGCCACAGCACACAGCGCTGATGCATCGGAACAGAGGTGGATTTTAAAGCGACTGAATCAACGAGCTGAGACTACTTTTTGAAGAAACTGAAAACATACCTCTCGTCGAAAAATGTGCTATTTAGTTAATTTATTTATTTATTGAATTTGCAAATGGCAGACTACATACATGGGAATAAATATAAAAGGCTTGAAGTTTGCTTGCATTGGGTTGCATACATTTAATTGTGATTACAGACTTTTCTGCCGTGTTGCTTTCTTCTTAGATGTGGTCTCAGGTTCGGTTGAGCCGATTTGTCTGTGTGGCGCAATTGGTTAGCGCGTTCGGCTGTTAACCGAAAGGTTGGTGGTTCAAGCCCACCCAGGGACGATGTTTTTGCATTTCTTAATCACATTAGAAAATGGCACTCTGATACGTTTTTATTTCTTCCAATTAAACAGAACAAAAAAAACCGCTCTATTTTTCAGTTCAAAAATAATACAAAACAAAAAATAGACTTACTATTTGCCGAAAACCCGGGGATCGAAACCAGGGGACCTTTAGATCTTCAGTCTAACGCTCTCCCAACTGAGCTATTTTCGGCTTGACAAGACTTGCGTTTTTTTGTCACCCCAGTAAACCTGTGTATTATGAGAAACGATCAACAGCTCGGCAACACAATAGGAATCCGATGCCTTTACAAATGCGTTTCGAAACACTTAAGTTTTCACCCAGATGCGGTTTTCAGCCGAAAACGGGGGGATAAAAACTGCCTATGATCAAAGTGGGCAGAAAAGTTGCATACTTTGCATACCGTATTGGGAGAAAAAGAAAAGCGGATCATCAAATTGATCAATGCTAATGTTAAAAACAATTTAAGAAACACTTTTACATAGGCCTTGACTAATATAAAAAAATATAGTAATGTGATTTGCATTACGCAGGACTAGATTGAGCTTAAATAAAGACATTACATCTGAAAATAAATTGTGCTTACCCCCACTTACAAGGAAAGTGTCCAACTTTGTATTCGTACTCATAACGTGTTATAACATGTAAACAGCAATTGGAGAATGCCGAGGTCGATCATCCTAGCATGTTAAACGAGGGCATTTTCTGATGTAAGCTTCTTCCACTAATAGATCGTTTATACTGTTCTCAAAGGTCCGCATCCCAGCCTGAGACCTCGATCCAGTGGGCCGACGGAGATGTTATTCAATTTAATATTATTATTTTTTAATATTAAAACAAGTTAAATACATGTTTTGGACAAAATATTTTTTCATTGACTTCAACGAGTAGTCTGTTTACAACCAAATGCAATCTGTGTTAGGAACGCTATTTTAGTCTGAATTAAAATGGAAATTAAAATGGTATTGCGTTCTGACAAGAGTTTGGTATCAGCTGTTGATTTCCTTGAAACAATCTTTTATAGTAAAATGAACACATTTATTCCTTTTAAGAATAAATAAAATTGAACTGTCAGAGGAGGATTTGAACCGACACCTCCACTTGGGAGGACCAGAAACACAGAAATCTTTGGAAAGACAGAGTCCTTAAGTCTAGCGCTGTAGACCACTCGACCATCCTGACAAACTGCGTTTCATTACAGCAGAAAACCGCATTATTTATTTCAGCACAGCCCTAGGGTTTGTCATATCAAAGCCCGATCGGGTTTATTACGCACATACCAACTGTTGCTCCATGAATGATGTAATGACATGTGTTAAAACAGAAAACGGTTTGAAGCCAACCCACAAAAAGTAAGACTATTTATTTCAATATCGTTATAACTATAAACGATGCACGCATTTTACAATAGCAATTGCTATATGACAACGACCAAAAAAGTAATTTTTGTTGCAATACTGTATACAGTGTGAACAGAATCAGATATTGCTCTGTTGCCTCGAAGAAAACATCTACATTTTGTATTTAAAAAGGACGTCCCAACTTGGGGCTCGATCCCAAAAGAGAGCGGGAATGTTCATCAATGATCAAGAACAGCTACAGTGAAATAGCATTCAAGTCCCCGCTTCGCGCTCACAAGAAAAACACTGTAACTCCCTCGTTATGGTTAGCGAGACCAGACACTAGAAACGCATTTCACTAGAAACAAACTATAGAAATGATCCCTGAAAGTATAGTCTTAACAAATATGTGGGTAAAAACAACTTCCCTACTCCCGGCATGATGGTGTCTGATTCGGTTTCCTTTCTAGAATATTACTTGTTCATAGTAATGTTAATTAATTTGCCAATGCGTTTCAAACACAAAACTCACTTTCTGACAAGGTTCCATAGTGTAGTGGTTATCACGTCTGCTTTACACGCAGAAGGGTCCTTGGTTCGATCCCCAGTGGAACCACTTCAGTTTGTTTTTACAATATGACTCCCTGGTCAAGACAAGGTAGTTCTGGGTTTGGCCGATCATTAGATTGCGGATGTAAGGTCTCCGGTCCCATCGTAGAAGCAAGATAGTTTTATTCACAAAAAAATACATACACTTTTTATTTATGTTTTCTTTTTGTTGGTAAATTAACCCAATACATTATTGCATTCTGTCCACGTCATTAGATGATCAAAGCCCCTTTGTGCCAGTGCGCATTCAGAGGAGACGCGCTGAGAAAATCCGTCATCTGTGTCACTCAGTACTGCCAGCTTTCCCTCGTTGGTGATATATTGGTCAGCATAGCTGCTTTCCAAGTAATTGACCCGAGACGATTCCCAGCCAGTACAACTGTGTTTATGCCCACGTTTCAAATAATAAACATTATAAAAGCAAATCGCTTTGTTTTATGTTTTTCTTTACTTTTAAGCTGAGAATCAAAACACACTTCCGACAACTTCATAGCCCTGCTGACTACGAACAAATTATTGAGTCGGCTGTTTCCCATGACCCCTGGTGATACCGAGTGTTTTTCCAAGTATCAGCATCGGACTTAGCATGCCTTTGGCATGCTTGCTGTGCACTCTAGCATTGCATAACAAGCATGCACTACGGCAGGAATTCGTGGGCGCAACGGTAGAGCGTCCTGACTCCAGATCAGAAGGTTGCGTGTTCAAATCACGTCGAGGTCAAAGCCTTCTTTGTTTTCTATTCCACACCATTTTCATTTTGTAATGTGTTTTGCAAATACTAGTTTGGAAGAATTTAATGTACAGCAAGTAATAATTGATACCTTTAAGCTGAACAGGCATTTAAGAATTAACAACGAAGACATAAAAAGGGACACAACGCCAACAGAGTTCAAGCCCATCACCTTAACCACTTGGCCACGACTACTTGGTGCAACGTGCCAAGATCTATAAACACAGACCACATATATCACAGACCAAGAACAAATACACACACACTGTTTTAAATAAAACTGACGAAACCATAATCCCTGGTTTAGGAGGCCAGTGCCCTTATCCTTTAGGTGACTTCCAGGTGGATAGCAGTCAGCGAGACAATACACGACCAGAGGAATAAATGTGTTCATTTTACTATAAAGATTGTTTCAATGAAATCAACAGCTGATACCAAACTCTTGTCAGCACTCAATACCATTTTAATTTCTTTTTTAAATCGGACTAAAATAGCGTTCCTAACACAGATTGTATTTTTGTTGTAAACAGACTACTTGTTGAAGTCACTGGAAAATACTGTGTGTACAAAACATGTAATTAACTTGATTGTTTTTAATATTCCAAATAACATATTACTTTGAAAAAACATCTCCGTCGGCCACTGGATCGTGGTCTCAGGCTGGGATACGGGACCCATTGAGAACAGTATAAACGATCTATGACTGGAAGTAGCTTACATGAGAAATGCTCTCGTTAAACATGCTAGGATGATCGACTTCGGCATTCTCCAACTGCTGTTTACATTTTCTAACAAGTTTATGTGAACGAATACAAAGTTTGACCCTTTCCTTGTAAGTGGGGGTAAGCACAAGTTATTTTCAGATGTAATGTCTTTATTTAAGCACAATCAAGTCCTGCGTAGTGCAAATCACATTACTATATTTTTTATATTAGTCAAGTCCTATTGAAAGAGTTCTTAAATAGTTTCAACATTATCAATGATCAATTTGAAATTTGCTTATTGATTTAAACCAGTATGAGATGCACACTCAAAATGTGTCCCCTTCCTTCAACAACCCCCTGACTGAAGATTGGAGTGGTCATCACTAGCAGCCAGCAGGTGCCCGAAAAACAAACACTCATTGTCAGCTCGGTGCTGAGAAGTGGGCAAGCTCTACTTCATTAATATGATACAATGACTGGGCAACAACGAGGTGTTACTTTAACAATACCAACTAACTTGAGACAGCCAAGACGTTGAAGTATACCTTAAGTCTGTCATGTGATGCAATAACAGGTTTTAGCATTTTTTGCATTTTCTGCTTGGTCAAACAAGCTCAAGCCACAGCACACAGCGCTGATGCATCGGAACAGAGGTGGATTTTAAAGCGACTGAATCAACGAGCTGAGACTACTTTTTGAAGAAACTGAAAAACATACCTCTCGTCGAAAAATGTGCTATTTAGTTAATTTATTTATTTATTGAATTTGCAAATGGCAGACTACATACATGGGAATAAATATAAAAGGCTTGAAGTTTGCTTGCATTGCATACATTTAATTGTGATTACAGACTTTTCTGCCGTGTTGCTTTCTTCTTAGATGTGGTCTCAGGTTCGGTTGAGCCGATTTGTCTCTGTGGCGCAATTGGTTAGCGCGTTCGGCTGTTAACCGAAAGGTTGGTGGTTCAAGCCCACCCAGGGGACGATGTTTGTGCATTTCTTAATCACATTAGAAAAATGGCACTCTGATACGTTGTTATTTCTTCCAATTAAACAGAACAAAAAAAACCGCTCTATTTTTCAGTTCAAAATAATACAAAACAAAAATAGTCCTTGCTATTTGCCGAAACCCGGGATCGAACCAGGGACCTTTAGATCTTCAGTCTAACGCTCTCCCAACTGAGCTATTTCGGCTTGACAAGACTTGCGTTTTTTTGTCACCCCAGTAAACCTGTGTATTATGAGAAACGATCAACAGCTCGGCAACACAATAGAATCCGATGCCTTTACAAATGCGTTTCGAAACACTTAAGTTTTCACCCAGATGCGGTTTTCAGCCGAAACGGGGGGATAAAAACTGCCTATGATCAAAGTGGGCAGAAAAAGTTGCATACTTTGCATACCGTATTGGGAGAAAAGAAAGCGGATCATCAAATTGATCAATGCTAATGTTAAAACAATTTAAGAACACTTTACATAGGCCTTGACTAATAAAAAAATATAGTAATATGATTTGCATTACGCAGGACTAGATTGAGCTTAAATAAAGACATTACATCTGAAAATAAACTGTGCCTACCCCCACTTACAAGGAAAGTGTCCAACTTTGTATTCGTACTCATAACGTGTTATAACATGTAAACAGCAATTGGAGAATGCCGATGTCGATCATCCTAGCATGTTAAACGAGGGCATTTCTGATGTAAGCTTCTTCCACTAATAGATC
>NW_026708608.1:0-43253 GCF_902713425.1 Acipenser ruthenus
TTCACAAAACTGGCCTTTATGGGAGAGTGGCAAAAAGAAAGCCATTGTTGAAAAAAACTCGCATCAAATCTCGGCTAGAGTTTCCCAGAAGGCATGTGGGAGACTCTGAGACCAAGTGGAAGAAGATTCTATGGTCTGATGAGACCAAAATAGAGCTTTTTGGCCTCAACGCTAAGCGCTATGTTTGCCACTGATCAACACAAGAAAAGTCCATAATGTCAAAGTGAAAAATAAAATCTACAAATTGTTCTAAATTAATTACAAATATAAAACAGAAAATAATTGATTGCATAAGTATTCACCCCCTTTGCTATGTCACACCTAAATAAGCTCTGGTGCAACCAATTGTCTTTAGAAGTCACATAATTAGTTGAATGGAGTCCACCTGTGTGCAATTAAGGTGTTTCACATGATTTCAGGTTAAATACACCTGTCTCTGGGAGGTCCCACAGTTGGTTAGTACATTTCCTAACAAAAACTACATCATGAAGATGAAGGAACATTCAAAGCAAATCCGGAATAAGGTTCTTCAAAAGCACCAATCAGGGGTAGGATATAAGAACATTTCCAAGGCATTGAATATCCTCTCAGAGCACAGTAAAGTCCATTATTAAGAAATGGAGAGAATATGGCACAACTGTGAATCTGTCTAGAACAGGGCCGTCCTCAAAAACGGAGTATCCGGGCGTATAGGGCACTAGTCAGGGAGGCCACCAAGAGGCCTATGGCAACTCTAAAGGAGTTACAGTGTTCCACGGCTGAGCTGGGAGACACTGTGCATATGGCAACAATAGCCCGGGTGCTTCACAAAACTGGCCTTTATGGGAGAGTGGCAAAAAGAAAGCCATTGTTGAAAAAAACTCGCATCAGATCTCGGCTAGAGTTTCCCAGAAGGCATGTGGGAGACTCTGAGACCAAGTGGAAGAAGATTCTATGGTCTGATGAGACCAAAATAGAGCTTTTTGGCCTCAACGCTAAGCGCTATGTTTGCCACTGATCAACACAAGAAAAGTCCATAATGTCAAAGTGAAAAATAAAATCTACAAATTGTTCTAAATTAATTACAAATATAAAACAGAAAATAATTGATTGCATAAGTATTCACCCCCCTTTGCTATGACACACCTAAATAAGCTCTGGTGCAACCAATTGTCTTTAGTAGTCACATAATTAGTTGAATGGAGTCCACCTGTGTGCAATTAAGGTGTTTCACATGATTTCAGGTTAAATACACCTGTCTCTGGGAGGTCCCACAGTTGGTTAATACATTTCCTAACAAAAACTACATCATGAAGATGAAGGAACATTCAAAGCAAATCCAGAATAAGGTTCTTCAAAAGCACCAATCAGGGGTAGGATATAAGAACATTTCCAAGGCATTGAATATCCTCTCAGAGCACAGTAAAGTCCATTATTAAGAAATGGAGAGAATATGGCACAACTGTGAATCTGTCTAGAACAGGCCGTCCTCAAAAACGGAGTATCCGGGCGTATAGGGCACTAGTCAGGGAGGCCACCAAGAGGCCTATGGCAACTCTAAAGGAGTTACAGTGTTCCACGGCTGAGCTGGGAGACACTGTGCATATGGCAACAATAGCCCGGGTGCTTCACAAAACTGGCCTTTATGGGAGAGTGGCAAAAAGAAAGCCATTGCTGAAAAAAACTTGCATCAAATCTCGGCTAGAGTTTCCCAGAAGGCATGTGGGAGACTCTGAGACCAAGTGGAAGAAGATTCTATGGTCTGATGAGACCAAAATAGAGCTTTTTGGCCTCAACGCTAAGCGCTATGTTTGCCACTGATCAACACAAGAAAAGTCCATAATGTCAAAGTGAAAAATAAAATCTACAAATTGTTCTAAATTAATTACAAATATAAAACAGAAAATAATTGATTGCATAAGTATTCACCCCCTTTGCTATGACACACCAAAATAAGCTCTGGTGCAACCAATTGTCTTTAGAAGTCACATAATTAGTTGAATGGAGTCCACCTGTGTGCAATTAAGGTGTTTCACATGATTTCAGGTTAAATACACCTGTCTCTGGGAGGTCCCACAGTTGGTTAGTACATTTCCTAACAAAAACTACATCATGAAGATGAAGGAACATTCAAAGCAAATCCGGAATAAGGTTCTTCAAAAGCACCAATCAGGGGTAGGATATAAGAACATTTCCAAGGCATTGAATATCCTCTCAGAGCACAGTAAAGTCCATTATTAAGAAATGGAGAGAATATGGCACAACTGTGAATCTGTCTAGAACAGGCCGTCCTCAAAAACGGAGTATCCGGGCGTATAGGGCACTAGTCAGTGAGGCCACCAAGAGGCCTATGGCAAACTCTAAAGGAGTTACAGTGTTCCACGGCTGAGCTGGGAGACACTGTGCATATGGCAACAATAGCCGGGTGCTTCACAAAACTGGCCTTTATGGGAGAGTGGCAAAAAGAAAGCTATTGCTGAAAAAAACTCGCATCAAATCTCGGCTAGAGTTTCCCAGAAGGCATGTGGGAGACTCTGAGACCAAGTGGAAGAAGATTCTATGGTCTGATGAGACCAAAATAGAGCTTTTTGGCCTCAACGCTAAGCGCTATGTTTGCCACTGATCAACACAAGAAAAGTCCATAATGTCAAAGTGAAAAATAAAATCTACAAATTGTTCTAAATTAATTACAAATATAAAACAGAAAATAATTGATTGCATAAGTATTCACCCCCTTTGCTATGACACACCTAAATAAGCTCTGGTGCAACCAATTGTCTTTAGTAGTCACATAATTAGTTGAATGGAGTCCACCTGTGTGCAATTAAGGTGTTTCACATGATTTCAGGTTAAATACACCTGTCTCTGGGAGGTCCCACAGTTGGTTAGTACATTTCCTAACAAAAACTACATCATGAAGATGAAGGAACATTTAAAGCAAATCCGGAATAAGGTTCTTCAAAAGCACCAATCAGGGGTAGGATATAAGAACATTTCCAAGGCATTGAATATCCTCTCAGAGCACAGTAAAGTCCATTATTAAGAAATGGAGAGAATATGGCACAACTGTGAATCTGTCTAGAATAGGCCGTCCTCTAAAACGGAGTATCCGGGCGTATAGGGCACTAGTCAGGGAGGCCACCAAGAGGCCTATGGCAACTCTAAAGGAGTTACAGTGTTCACGGCTGAGCTGGAGACACTGTGCATATGGCAACAATAGCCCGGGTGCTTCACAAAACTGGCCTTTATGGGAGAGTGGCAAAAAGAAAGCCATTGTTGAAAAAAAACTCGCATCAAATCTCGGCTAGAGTTTCCCAGAAGGCATGTGGGAGACTCTGAGACCAAGTGGAAGAAGATTCTATGGTCTGATGAGACCAAAATAGAGCTTTTTGGCCTCAACGCTAAGCGCTATGTTTGCCACTGATCAACACAAGAAAAGTCCATAATGTCAAAGTGAAAAATAAAATCTACAAATTGTTCTAAATTAATTACAAATATAAAACAGAAAATAATTGATTGCATAAGTATTCACCCCCTTTGCTATGACACACCTAAATAAGCTCTGGTGCAACCAATTGTCTTTAGAAGTCACATAATTAGTTGAATGGAGTCCACCTGTGTGCAATTAAGGTGTTTCACATGATTTCAGGTTAAATACACCTGTCTCTGGGAGGTCCCACAGTTGGTTAGTACATTTCCTAACAAAAACTACATCATGAAGATGAAGGAACATTCAAAGCAAATCCGGAATAAGGTTCTTCAAAAGCACCAATCAGGGGTAGGATATAAGAACATTTCCAAGGCATTGAATATCCTCTCAGAGCACAGTAAAGTCCATTATTAAGAAATGGAGAGAATATGGCACAACTGTGAATCTGTCTAGAACAGGCCGTCCTCAAAAACGGAGTATCCGGGCGTATAGGGCACTAGTCAGGGAGGCCACCAAGAGGCCTATGGCAACTCTAAAGGAGTTACAGTGTTCCACGGCTGAGCTGGGAGACACTGTGCATATGGCAACAATAGCCCGGGTGCTTCACAAAACTGGCCTTTATGGAGAGTGGCAAAAAGAAAGCTATTGCTGAAAAAAACTCGCATCAAATCTCGGCTAGAGTTTCCCAGAAGGCATGTGGGAGACTCTGAGACCAAGTGGAAGAAGATTCTATGGTCTGATGAGACCAAAATAGAGCTTTTTGGCCTCAACGCTAAGCGCTATGTTTGCCACTGATCAACACAAGAAAAGTCCATAATGTCAAAGTGAAAAATAAAATCTACAAATTGTTCTAAATTAATTACAAATATAAAACAGAAAATAATTGATTGCATAAGTATTCACCCCCTTTGCTATGTCACACCTAAATAAGCTCTGGTGCAACCAGTTGTCTTTAGAAGTCACATAATTAGTTGAATGGAGTCCACCTGTGTGCAATTAAGGTGTTTCACATGATTTCAGGTTAAATACACCTGTCTCTGGGAGGTCCCACAGTTGGTTAGTACATTTCCTAACAAAAACTACATCATGAAGATGAAGGAACATTCAAAGCAAATCCGGAATAAGGTTCTTCAAAAGCACCAATCAGGGGTAGGATATAAGAACATTTCCAAGGCATTGAATATCCTCTCAGAGCACAGTAAATTCCATTATTAAGAAATGGAGAGAAATATGGCACAACTGTGAATCTGTCTAGAACAGGCCGTCCTCAAAAACGGAGTATCCGGGCGTATAGGGCACTAGTCAGGGAGGCCACCAAGAGGCCTATGGCAACTCTAAAGGAGTTACAGTGTTCCACGGCTTGAGCTGGGAGACACTGTGCATATGGCAACAATAGCCCGGGTGCTTCACAAAACTGGCCTTTAGGGAGAGTGGCAAAAAGAAAGCCATTGTTGAAAAAAACTCGCATCAAATCTCGGCTAGAGTTTCCAGAAGGCATGTGGGAGACTCTGAGACCAAGTGGAAGAAGATTCTATGGTCTGATGAGACCAAAATAGAGCTTTTTGGCATCAACGCTAAGCGCTATGTTTGCCACTGATCAACACAAGAAAAGTCCATAATGTCAAAGTGAAAAATAAAATCTACAAATTGTTCTAAATTAATTACAAATATAAAACAGAAAATAATTGATTGCATAAGTATTCACCCCCTTTGCTATGACACACCTAAATAAGCTCTGGTGCAACCAATTGTCTTTAGAAGTCACATAATTAGTTGAATGGAGTCCACCTGTGTGCAATTAAGGTGTTTCACATGATTTCAGGTTAAATACACCTGTCTCTGGGAGGTCCCACAGTTGGTTAGTACATTTCCTAACAAAAACTACATCATGAAGATGAAGGAACATTCAAAGCAAATCCGGAATAAGGTTCTTCAAAAGCACCAATCAGGGGTAGGATATAAGAACATTTCCAAGGCATTGAATATCCTCTCAGAGCACAGTAAAGTCCATTATTAAGAAATGGAGAGAATATGGCACAACTGTGAATCTGTCTAGAATAGGCCGTCCTCTAAAACGGAGTATCCGGCGTATAGGGCACTAGTCAGGGAGGCCACCAAGAGGCCTATGGCAACTCTAAAGGAGTTACAGTGTTTCACGGCTGAGCTGGGAGACACTGTGCATATGGCAACAATAGCCCGGGTGCTTCACAAAACTGGCCTTTATGGGAGAGTGGCAAAAAGAAAGCCATTGTTGAAAAAAACTCGCATCAAATCTCGGCTAGAGTTTCCAGAAGGCATGTGGGAGACTCTGAGACCAAGTGGAAGAAGATTCTATGGTCTGATGAGACCAAAATAGAGCTTTTTGGCCTCAACGCTAAGCGCTATGTTTGCCACTGATCAACACAAGAAAAGTCCATAATGTCAAAGTGAAAAATAAAATCTACAAATTGTTCTAAATTAATTACAAATATAAAACAGAAAATAATTGATTGCATAAGTATTCACCCCCTTTGCTATGACACACCTAAATAAGCTCTGGTGCAACCAATTGTCTTTAGAAGTCACATAATTAGTTGAATGGAGTCCACCTGTGTGCAATTAAGGTGTTTCACATGATTTCAGGTTAAATACACCTGTCTCTGGGAGGTCCCACAGTTGGTTAGTACATTTCCTAACAAAAACTACATCATGAAGATGAAGGAACATTCAAAGCAAATCCGGAATAAGGTTCTTCAAAAGCACCAATCAGGGGTAGGATATAAGAACATTTCCAAGGCATTGAATATCCTCTCAGAGCACAGTAAAGTCCATTATTAAGAAATGGAGAGAATATGGCACAACTGTGAATCTGTCTAGAACAGGCCGTCCTCAAAAACGGAGTATCCGGGCGTATAGGGCACTAGTCAGGGAGGCCACCAAGAGGCCTATGGCAACTCTAAAGGAGTTACAGTGTTCCACGGCTGAGCTGGGGAGACACTGTGCATATGGCAACAATAGCCCGGGTGCTTCACAAAACTGGCCTTTATGGGAGAGTGGCAAAAAGAAAGCCATTGCTGAAAAAAACTCGCATCAAATCTCGGCTAGAGTTTCCCAGAAGGCATGTGGAGACTCTGAGACCAAGTGGAAGAAGATTCTATGGTCTGATGAGACCAAAATAGAGCTTTTTGGCCTCAACGCTAAGCGCTATGTTTGCCACTGATCAACACAAGAAAAGTCCATAATGTCAAAGTGAAAAATAAAATCTACAATTGTTCTAATTAATTACAAATATAAAACAGAAAATAATTGATTGCATAAGTATTCACCCCCTTTGCTATGTCACACCTAAATAAGCTCTGGTGCAACCAGTTGTCTTTAGAAGTCACATAATTAGTTGAATGGAGTCCACCTGTGTGCAATTAAGGTGTTTCACATGATTTCAGGTTAAATACACCTGTCTCTGGGAGGTCCCACAGTTGGTTAGTACATTTCCTAACAAAAACTACATCATGAAGATGAAGGAACATTCAAAGCAAATCCGGAATAAGGTTCTTCAAAAGCACCAATCAGGGGTAAGATATAAGAACATTTCCAAGGCATTGAATATCCTCTCAGAGCACAGTAAATTCCATTATTAAGAAATGGAGAGAATATGGCACAACTGTGAATCTGTCTAGAACAGGCCGTCCTCAAAAACGGAGTATCCGGGCGTATAGGGCACTAGTCAGGGAGGCCACCAAGAGGCCTATGGCAACTCTAAAGGAGTTACAGTGTTCCACGGCTGAGCTGGGAGACACTGTGCATATGGCAACAATAGCCCGGGTGCTTCACAAAACTGGCCTTTATGGGAGAGTGGCAAAAAGAAAGCCATTGTTGAAAAAAAACTCGCATCAAATCTCGGCTAGAGTTTCCCAGAAGGCATGTGGGAGACTCTGAGACCAAGTGGAAGAAGATTCTATGGTCTGATGAGACCAAAATAGAGCTTTTTGGCATCAACGCTAAGCGCTATGTTTGCCACTGATCAACACAAGAAAAGTCCATAATGTCAAAGTTGAAAAAATAAAATCTACAAATTGTTCTAAATTAATTACAAAATATAAAACAGAAAATAATTGATTGCATAAGTATTCACCCCCCTTTGCTATGACACACCTAAATAAGCTCTGGTGCAACCAATTGTCTTTAGAAGTCACATAATTAGTTGAATGGAGTCCACCTGTGTGCAATTAAGGGTGTTTCACATGATTTCAGGTTAAATACACCTGTCTCTGGGAGGTCCCACAGTTGGTTAGTACATTTCCTAACAAAAACTACATCATGAAGATGAAGGAACATTCAAAGCAAATCCGGAATAAGGTTCTTCAAAAGCACCAATCAGGGGTAGGATATAAGAACATTTCCAAGGCATTGAATATCCTCTCAGAGCACAGTAAAGTCCATTATTAAGAAATGGAGAGAATATGGCACAACTGTGAATCTGTCTAGAACAGGCCGTCCTCAAAAACGGAGTATCCGGGCGTATAGGGCACTAGTCAGGGAGGCCACCAAGAGGCCTATGGCAACTCTAAAGGAGTTACAGTGTTCCACGGCTGAGCTGGGAGACACTGTGCATATGGGCAACAATAGCCCGGGTGCTTCACAAAACTGGCCTTTATGGGAGAGTGGCAAAAAGAAAGCCATTGTTGAAAAAAAACTCGCATCAAATCTCGGCTAGAGTTTCCCAGAAGGCATGTGGGAGACTCTGAGACCAAGTGGAAGAAGATTCTATGGTCTGATGAGACCAAAATAGAGCTTTTTGGCATCAACGCTAAGCGCTATGTTTGCCACTGATCAACACAAGAAAAGTCCATAATGTCAAAGTGAAAAATAAAATCTACAAATTGTTCTAAATTAATTACAAATATAAAACAGAAAATAATTGATTGCATAAGTATTCACCCCCTTTGCTATGACACACCTAAATAAGCTCTGGTGCAACCAATTGTCTTTAGAAGTCACATAATTAGTTGAATGGGAGTCCACCTGTGTGCAATTAAGGTGTTTCACATGATTTCAGGTTAAATACACCTGTCTCTGGGAGGTCCCACAGTTGGTTAGTACATTTCCTAACAAAAACTACATCATGAAGATGAAGGAACATTCAAAGCAAATCCGGAATAAGGTTCTTCAAAAGCACCAATCAGGGGTAGGATATAAGAACATTTCCAAGGCATTGAATATCCTCTCAGAGCACAGTAAAGTCCATTATTAAGAAATGGAGAGAATATGGCACAACTGTGAATCTGTCTAGAACAGGCCGTCCTCAAAAACGGAGTATCCGGGCGTATAGGGCACTAGTCAGGGAGGCCACCAAGAGGCCTATGGCAACTCTAAAGGAGTTACAGTGTTCCACGGCTGAGCTGGGAGACACTGTGCATATGGCAACAATAGCCCGGGTGCTTCACAAAACTGGCCTTTATGGGAGAGTGGCAAAAAGAAAGCCATTGTTGAAAAAAACTCGCATCAAATCTCGGCTAGAGTTTCCCAGAAGGCATGTGGGAGACTCTGAGACCAAGTGGAAGAAGATTCTATGGGTCTGATGAGACCAAAATAGAGCTTTTTGGCCTCAACGCTAAGCGCTATGTTTGCCACTGATCAACACAAGAAAAGTCCATAATGTCAAAGTGAAAAATGAAATCTACAAATTGTTCTAAATTAAATTACAAATATAAAACAGAAAATAATTGATTGCATAAGTATTCACCCCCTTTGCTATGACACATCTAAATAAGCTCTGGTGCAACCAATTGTCTTTAGAAGTCACATAATTAGTTGAATGGAGTCCCACCTGTGTGCAATTAAGGTGTTTCACATGATTTCAGGGTTAAATACACCTGTCTCTGGGAGGTCCCACAGTTGGTTAGTACATTTCCTAACAAAAACTACATCATGAAGATGAAGGAACATTCAAAGCAAATCCGGAATAAGGTTCTTCAAAAGCACCAATCAGGGGTAGGATATAAGAACATTTCCAAGGCATTGAATATCCTCTCAGAGCACAGTAAAGTCCATTATTAAGAAATGGAGAGAATATGGCACAACTGTGAATCTGTCTAGAACAGGCCGTCCTCAAAAACGGAGTATCCTGGCGTATAGAGCACTAGCCAGGGAGGCCACCAAGAGGCCTATGGCAACTCTAAAGGAGTTTACAGTGTTCCACGGCTGAGCTGGGAGACACTGTGCATATGGCAACAATAGCCCGGGTGCTTCACAAAACTGGCCTTTATGGGAGAGTGGCAAAAAGAAAGCCATTGTTGAAAAAAAACTCGCATCAAATCTCGGCTAGAGTTTCCCAGAAGGCATGTGGGAGACTCTGAGACCAAGTGGGAAGAAGATTCTATGGTCTGATGAGACCAAAATAGAGCTTTTTGGCCTCAACGCTAAGCGCTATGTTTGCCACTGATCAACACAAGAAAAGTCCATAATGTCAAAGTGAAAAATAAAATCTACAAATTGTTCTAAATTAATTACAAATATAAAACAGAAAATAATTGATTGCATAAGTATTCACCCCCTTTGCTATGACACACCTAAATAAGCTCTGGTGCAACCAATTGTCTTTAGAAGTCACATAATTAGTTGAATGGAGTCCCACCTGTGTGCAATTAAGGTGTTTCACATGATTTCAGGTTAAATACACCTGTCTCTGGGAGGTCCCACAGTTGGTTAGTACATTTCCTAACAAAAAACTACATCATGAAGATGAAGGAACATTCAAAGCAAATCCGGAATAAGGTTCTTCAAAAGCACCAATCAGGGGTAGGATATAAGAACATTTCCAAGGCATTGAATATCCTCTCAGAGCACAGTAAAGTCCATTATTAAGAAATGGAGAGAATATGGCACAACTGTGAATCTGTCCTAGAACAGGCCGTCCTCAAAAAACGGAGTATCCGGGCGTATAGGGCACTAGTCAGGGAGGCCACCAAGAGGCCTATGGCAACTCTAAAGGAGTTACAGTGTTCCACGGCTGAGCTGGGAGACACTGTGCATATGGCAACAATAGCCCGGGTGCTTCACAAAACTGGCCTTTATGGGAGAGTGGCAAAAAGAAAGCCATTGTTGAAAAAAAACTCGCATCAAATC
This sequence comes from Acipenser ruthenus, assembly GCF_902713425.1. NCBI lineage: Eukaryota > Metazoa > Chordata > Actinopteri > Acipenseriformes > Acipenseridae > Acipenser > Acipenser ruthenus. The sequence continues at coordinate 10,514 of NW_026708608.1, forward strand.
TCGGCTAGAGTTTCCCAGAAGGCATGTGGGAGACTCTGAGACCAAGTGGAAGAAGATTCTATGGTCTGATGAGACCAAAATAGAGCTTTTTTGGCCTCAACGCTAAGCGCTATGTTTGCCACTGATCAACACAAGAAAAGTCCATAATGTCAAAGTGAAAAATAAAATCTACAAATTGTTCTAAATTAATTACAAATATAAAACAGAAAATAATTGATTGCATAAGTATTCACCCCCTTTGCTATGACACACCTAAATAAGCTCTGGTGCAACCAATTGTCTTTAGAAGTCACATAATTAGTTGAATGGAGTCCACCTGTGTGCAATTAAGGTGTTTCACATGATTTCAGGTTAAATACACCTGTCTCTGGGAGGTCCCACAGTTGGTTAGTACATTTCCTAACAAAAAACTACATCATGAAGATGAAGGAACATTCAAAGCAAATCCGGAATAAGGTTCTTCAAAAGCACCAATCAGGGGTAGGATATAAGAACATTTCCAAGGCATTGAATATCCTCTCAGAGCACAGTAAAGTCCATTATTAAGAAATGGAGAGAATATGGCACAACTGTGAATCTGTCTAGAACAGGCCGTCCTCAAAAACGGAGTATCCGGGCATATAGGGCACTAGTCAGGGAGGCCACCAAGAGGCCTATGGCAACTCTAAAGGAGTTTACAGTGTTCCACGGCTGAGCTGGGAGACACTGTGCATATGGCAACAATAGCCCGGGTGCTTCACAAAACTGGCCTTTATGGGAGAGTGGCAAAAAGAAAGCCATTGCTGAAAAAAACTCGCATCAAATCTCAGCTAGAGTTTCCCAGAAGGCATGTGGGAGACTCTGAGACCAAGTGGAAGAAGATTCTATGGTCTGATGAGACCAAAATAGAGCTTTTTGGCCTCAACGCTAAGCGCTATGTTTGCCACTGATCAACACAAGAAAAGTCCATAATGTCAAAGTGAAAAATAAAATCTACAAATTGTTCTAAATTAATTACAAATATAAAACAGAAAATAATTGATTGCATAAGTATTCACCCCCTTTGCTATGACACATCTAAATAAGCTCTGGTTCAACCAATTGTCTTTAGAAGTCACATAATTAGTTGAATGGAGTCCACCTGTGTGCAATTAAGGTGTTTCACATGATTTCAGGTTAAATACACCTGTCTCTGGGAGGTCCCACAGTTGGTTAGTACATTTCCTAACAAAAACTACATCATGAAGATGAAGGAACATTCAAAGCAAATCCGGAATAAGGTTCTTCAAAAGCACCAATCAGGGGTAGGATATAAGAACATTTCCAAGGCATTGAATATCCTCTCAGAGCACAGTAAAGTCCATTATTAAGAAATGGAGAGAATATGGCACAACTGTGAATCTGTCTAGAACAGGCCCGTCCTCAAAAACGGAGTATCCGGGCGTATAGGGCACTAGTCAGGGAGGCCACCAAGAGGCCTATGGCAACTCTAAAGGAGTTACAGTGTTCCACGGCTGAGCTGGGAGACACTGTGCATATGGCAACAATAGCCCGGGTGCTTCACAAAACTGGCCTTTATGGGAGAGTGGCAAAAAGAAAGCCATTGTTGAAAAAAAACTCGCATCAAATCTCGGCTAGAGTTTCCCAGAAGGCATGTGGGAGACTCTGAGACCAAGTGGAAGAAGATTCTATGGTCTGATGAGACCAAAAATAGAGCTTTTTGGCCTCAACGCTAAGCGCTATGTTTGCCACTGATCAACACAAGAAAAGTCCATAATGTCAAAGTGAAAAATAAAAATCTACAAATTGTTCTAAATTAATTACCAAATATAAAACAGAAAATAATTGATTGCATAAGTATTCACCCCCTTTGCTATGACACACCCTAAATAAGCTCTGGTGCAACCAATTGTCTTTAGAAGTCACATAATTAGTTGAATGGAGTCCACCTGTGTGCAATTAAGGTGTTTCACATGATTTCAGGTTAAATACACCTGTCTCTGGGAGGTCCCACAGTTGGTTAGTACATTTCCTAACAAAAAACTACATCATGAAGATGAAGGAACATTCAAAGCAAATCCGGAATAAGGTTCTTCAAAAGCACCAATCAGGGGTAGGATATAAGAACATTTCCAAGGCATTGAATATCCTCTCAGAGCACAGTAAAGTCCATTATTAAGAAATGGAGAGAATATGGCACAACTGTGAATCTGTCTAGAACAGGCCGTCCTCAAAAACGGAGTATCCGGGCGTATAGGGCACTAGTCAGGGAGGCCACCAAGAGGCCTATGGCAACTCTAAAGGAGTTACAGTGTTCCACGGCTGAGCTGGGAGACACTGTGCATATGGCAACAATAGCCCGGGTGCTTCACAAAACTGGCCTTTATGGGAGAGTGGCAAAAAGAAAGCCATTGTTGAAAAAAAACTCGCATCAAATCTCGGCTAGAGTTTCCCAGAAGGCATGTGGGAGACTCTGAGACCAAGTGGAAGAAGATTCTATGGTCTGATGAGACCAAAATAGAGCTTTTTGGCCTCAACGCTAAGCGCTATGTTTGCCACTGATCAACACAAGAAAAGTCCATAATGTCAAAAGTGAAAAATAAAAATCTACAAATTGTTCTAAATTAATTACAAATATAAAAACAGAAAATAATTGATTGCATAAGTATTCACCCCCTTTGCTATGACACACCTAAATAAGCTCTGGTGCAACCAATTGTCTTTAGAAGTCACATAATTAGTTGAATGGAGTCCACCTGTGTGCAATTAAGGGTGTTTCACATGATTTCAGGTTAAATACACCTGTCTCTGGGAGGTCCCACAGTTGGTTAGTACATTTCCTAACAAAAACTACATCATGAAGATGAAGGAACATTCAAAGCAAATCCGGAATAAGGTTCTTCAAAAACACCAATCAGGGGTAGGATATAAGAACATTTCCAAGGCATTGAATATCCTCTCAGAGCACAGTAAAGTCCATTATTAAGAAATGGAGAGAATATGGCACAACTGTGAATCTGTCTAGAACAGGGCCGTCCCTCAAAAACGGAGTATCCGGGCGTATAGGGCACTAGTCAGGGAGGCCACCAAGAGGCCTATGGCAACTCTAAAGGAGTTACAGTGTTCCACGGCTGAGCTGGGAGACACTGTGCATATGGCAACAATAGCCCGGGTGCTTCACAAAACTGGCCTTTATGGGAGAGTGGCAAAAAGAAAGCCATTGCTGAAAAAAACTCGCATCAAATCTCGGCTAGAGTTTCCCAGAAGGCATGTGGGAGACTCTGAGACCAAGTGGAAGAAGATTCTATGGTCTGATGAGACCAAAATAGAGCTTTTTGGCCTCAACGCTAAGCGCTATGTTTGCCACTGATCAACACAAGAAAAGTCCATAATGTCAAAGTGAAAAATAAAATCTACAAATTGTTCTAAATTAATTACAAATATAAAACAGAAAATAATTGATTGCATAAGTATTCACCCCCTTTGCTATGACACACCTAAATAAGCTCTGGTGCAACCAATTGTCTTTAGAAGTCACATAATTAGTTGAATGGAGTCCACCTGTGTGCAATTAAGGTGTTTCACATGATTTTCAGGTTAAATACACCTGTCTCTGGGAGGTCCCCACAGTTGGTTAGTACATTTCCTAACAAAAACTACATCATGAAGATGAAGGAACATTCAAAGCAAATCCGGAATAAGGTTCTTCAAAAGCACCAATCAGGGGTAGGATATAAGAACATTTCCAAGGCATTGAATATCCTCTCAGAGCACAGTAAAGTCCATTATTAAGAAAATGGAGAGAATATGGCACAACTGTGAATCTGTCTAGAACAGGCCGTCCTCAAAAACGGAGTATCCGGGCGTATAGGGCACTAGTCAGGGAGGCCACCAAGAGGCCTATGGCAACTCTAAAGGAGTTACAGTGTTCCACGGCTGAGCTGGGGAGACACTGTGCATATGGCAACAATAGCCCCGGGTGCTTCACAAAACTGGCCTTTATGGGGAGAGTGGCAAAAAGAAAGCCATTGTTGAAAAAAACTCGCATCAAATCTCGGCTAGAGTTTCCCAGAAGGCATGTGGGAGACTCTGAGACCAAGTGCAAGAAGATTCTATGGTCTGATGAGACCAAAATAGAGCTTTTTGGCCTCAACGCTAAGCGCTATGTTTGCCACTGATCAACACAAGAAAAGTCCATAATGTCAAAGTGAAAAATAAAATCTACAAATTGTTCTAAAATTAATTACAAATATTAAACAGAAAATAATTGATTGCATAAGTATTCACCCCCTTTGCTATGACACACCTAAATAAGCTCTGGTGCAACCAATTGTCTTTAGAAGTCACATAATTAGTTGAATGGAGTCCACCTGTGTGCAATTAAGGTGTTTCACATGATTTCAGGTTAAATACACCTGTCTCTGGGAGGTCCCACAGTTGGTTAGTACATTTCCTAACAAAAACTACATCATGAAGATGAAGGAACATTCAAAGCAAATCCGGAATAAGGTTCTTCAAAAGCACCAATCAGGGGTAGGATATAAGAACATTTCCAAGGCATTGAATATCCTCTCAGAGCACAGTAAAGTCCATTATTAAGAAATGGAGAGAATATGGCACAACTGTGAATCTGTCTAGAACAGGCCGTACACAAAAACGGAGTATCCGGGCGTATAGGGCACTAGTCAGGGAGGCCACCAAGAGGCCTATGGCAACTCTAAAGGAGTTACAGTGTTCCACGGCTGAGCTGGGAGACACTGTTGCATATGGCAACAATAGCCCGGGTGCTTCACAAAACTGGCCTTTATGGGAGAGTGGCAAAAAGAAAGCCATTGTTGAAAAAAAACTCGCATCAAATCTCGGCTAGAGTTTCCCAGAAGGCATGTGGGAGACTCTGAGACCAAGTGGAAGAAGATTCTATTGGTCTGATGAGACCAAAATAGAGCTTTTTGGGCCTCAACGCTAAGCGCTATGTTTGCCACTGATCAACACAAGAAAAGTCCATAATGTCAAAGTGAAAAATAAAATCTACAAATTGTTCTAAATTAATTACAAATATAAAACAGAAAATAATTGATTGCATAAGTATTCACCCCCTTTGCTATGACACACCTAAATAAGCTTCTGGTGCAACCAATTGTCTTTAGAAGTCACATAATTAGTTGAATGGAGTCCACCTGTGTGCAATTAAGGTGTTTCACATGATTTCAGGTTAAATACACCTGTCTCTGGGAGGTCCCACAGTTGGTTAGTACATTTCCTAACAAAAACTACATCATGAAGATGAAGGAACATTCAAAGCAAATCCGGAATAAGGTTCTTCAAAAGCACCAATCAGGGGTAGGATATAAGAACATTTCCAAGGCATTGAATATCCTCTCAGAGCACAGTAAAGTCCATTATTAAGAAATGGAGAGAATATGGCACAACTGTGAATCTGTCTAGAACAGGCCGTCCTCAAAAACGGAGTATCCGGGCGTATAGGGCACTAGTCAGGGAGGCCACCAAGAGGCCTATGTCAACTCTAAAGGAGTTACAGTGTTCCACGGCTGAGCTGGGAGACACTGTGCATATGGCAACAATAGCCCGGGTGCTTCACAAAACTGGCCTTTATGGGAGAGTGGCAAAAAGAAAGCCATTGTTGAAAAAAACTCGCATCAAATCTCGGCTAGAGTTTCCCAGAAGGCATGTGGGAGACTCTGAGACCAAGTGGAAGAAGATTCTATGGTCTGATGAGACCAAAATAGAGCTTTTTGGCCTCAACGCTAAGCGCTATGTTTGCCACTGATCAACACAAGAAAAGTCCATAATGTCAAAGTGAAAAATAAAATCTACAAATTGTTCTAAATTAATTACAAATATAAAACAGAAAATAATTGATTGCATAAGTATTCACCCCCTTTGCTATGACACACCTAAATAAGCTCTGGTGCAACCAATTGTCTTTAGAAGTCACATAATTAGTTGAATGGAGTCCACCTGTGTGCAATTAAGGTGTTTCACATGATTTCAGGTTAAATACACCTGTCTCTGGGAGGTCCCACAGTTGGTTAGTACATTTCCTAACAAAAACTACATCATGAAGATGAAGGAACATTCAAAGCAAATCCGGAATAAGGTTCTTCAAAAGCACCAATCAGGGGTAGGATATAAGAACATTTCCAAGGCATTGAATATCCTCTCAGAGCACAGTAAAGTCCATTATTAAGAAATGGAGAGAATATGGCACAACTGTGAATCTGTCTAGAACAGGCCGTCCTCAAAAACGGAGTATCCGGGCGTATAGGGCACTAGTCAGGGAGGCCACCAAGAGGCCTATGGCAACTCTAAAGGAGTTACAGTGTTCCACGGCTGAGCTGGGAGACACTGTGCATATGGCAACAATAGCCCGGGTGCTTCACAAAACTGGCCTTTATGGGAGAGTGGCAAAAAGAAAGCCATTGTTGAAAAAAACTCGCATCAAATCTCGGCTAGAGTTTCCCAGAAGGCATGTGGGAGACTCTAAGACCAAGTGGAAGAAGATTCTATGGTCTGATGAGACCAAAATAGAGCTTTTTGGCCTCAACGCTAAGCGCTATGTTTGCCACTGATCAACACAAGAAAAGTCCATAATGTCAAAGTGAAAAATAAAATCTACAAATTGTTCTAAATTAATTACAAATATAAAACAGAAAATAATTGATTGCATAAGTATTCACCCCCTTTGCTATGACACACCTAAATAAGCTCTGGTGCAACCAATTGTCTTTAGAAGTCACATAATTAGTTGAATGGAGTCCACCTGTGTGCAATTAAGGTGTTTCACATGATTTCAGGTTAAATACACCTGTCTCTGGGAGGTCCCACAGTTGGTTAGTACATTTCCTAACAAAAACTACATCATGAAGATGAAGGAACATTCAAAGCAAATCCGGAATAAGGTTCTTCAAAAGCACCAATCAGGGGTAGGATATAAGAACATTTCCAAGGCATTGAATATCCTCTCAGAGCACAGTAAAGTCCATTATTAAGAAATGGAGAGAATATGGCACAACTGTGAATCTGTCTAGAACAGGCCGTCCTCAAAAACGGAGTATCCGGGCGTATAGGGCACTAGTCAGGGAGGCCACCAAGAGGCCTATGGCAACTCTAAAGGAGTTACAGTGTTCCACGGCTGAGCTGGGAGACACTGTGCATATGGCAACAATAGCCCGGGTGCTTCACAAAACTGGCCTTTATGGGAGAGTGGCAAAAAGAAAGCCATTGTTGAAAAAAACTCGCATCAAATCTCGGCTAGAGTTTCCCAGAAGGCATGTGGGAGACTCTAAGACCAAGTGGAAGAAGATTCTATGGTCTGATGAGACCAAAATAGAGCTTTTTGGCCTCAACGCTAAGCGCTATGTTTGCCACTGATCAACACAAGAAAAGTCCATAATGTCAAAGTGAAAAATAAAATCTACAAATTGTTCTAAATTAATTACAAATATAAAACAGAAAATAATTGATTGCATAAGTATTCACCCCCTTTGCTATGACACACCTAAATAAGCTCTGGTGCAACCAATTGTCTTTAGAAGTCACATAATTAGTTGAATGGAGTCCACCTGTGTGCAATTAAGGTGTTTCACATGATTTCAGGTTAAATACACCTGTCTCTGGGAGGTCCCACAGTTGGTTAGTACATTTCCTAACAAAAAGTACATCATGAAGATGAAGGAACATTCAAAGCAAATCCGGAATAAGGTTCTTCAAAAGCACCAATCAGGGGTAGGATATAAGAACATTTCCAAGGCATTGAATATCCTCTCAGAGCACAGTAAAGTCCATTATTAAGAAATGGAGAGAATATGGCACAACTGTGAATCTGTCTAGAACAGGCCGTCCTCAAAAACGGAGTATCCGGGCGTATAGGGCACTAGTCAGGGAGGCCACCAAGAGGCCTATGGCAACTCTAAAGGAGTTACAGTGTTCCACGGCTGAGCTGGGAGACACTGTGCATATGGCAACAATAGCCCGGGTGCTTCACAAAACTGGCCTTTATGGGAGAGTGGCAAAAAGAAAGCCATTGTTGAAAAAAACTCGCATCAAATCTCTGCTAGAGTTTCCCAGAAGGCATGTGGGAGACTCTGAGACCAAGTGGAAGAAGATTCTATGGTCTGATGAGACCAAAATAGAGCTTTTTGGCCTCAACGCTAAGCGCTATGTTTGCCACTGATCAACACAAGAAAAGTCCATAATGTCAAAGTGAAAAATAAAATCTACAAATTGTTCTAAATTAATTACAAATATAAAACAGAAAATAATTGATTGCATAAGTATTCACCCCCTTTGCTATGACACACCTAAATAAGCTCTGGTGCAACCAATTGTCTTTAGAAGTCACATAATTAGTTGAATGGAGTCCACCTGTGTGCAATTAAGGTGTTTCACATGATTTCAGGTTAAATACACCTGTCTCTGGGAGGTCCCACAGTTGGTTAGTACATTTCCTAACAAAAACTACATCATGAAGATGAAGGAACATTCAAAGCAAATCCGGAATAAGGTTCTTCAAAAGCACCAATCAGGGGTAGGATATAAGAACATTTCCAAGGCATTGAATATCCTCTCAGAGCACAGTAAAGTCCATTATTAAGAAATGGAGAGAATATGGCACAACTGTGAATCTGTCTAGAACAGGCCGTCCTCAAAAACGGAGTATCCGGGCGTATAGGGCACTAGTCAGGGAGGCCACCAAGAGGCCTATGGCAACTCTAAAGGAGTTACAGTGTTCCACGGCTGAGCTGGGAGACACTGTGCATATGGCAACAATAGCCCGGGTGCTTCACAAAACTGGCCTTTATGGGAGAGTGGCAAAAAGAAAGCCATTGTTGAAAAAAACTCGCATCAAATCTCGGCTAGAGTTTCCCAGAAGGCATGTGGGAGACTCTGAGACCAAGTGGAAGAAGATTCTATGGTCTGATGAGACCAAAATAGAGCTTTTTGGCCTCAACGCTAAGCGCTATGTTTGCCACTGATCAACACAAGAAAAGTCCATAATGTCAAAGTGAAAAATAAAATCTACAAATTGTTCTAAATTAATTACAAATATAAAACAGAAAATAATTGATTGCATAAGTATTCACCCCCTTTGCTATGACACACCTAAATAAGCTCTGGTGCAACCAATTGTCTTTAGAAGTCACATAATTAGTTGAATGGAGTCCACCTGTGTGCAATTAAGGTGTTTCACATGATTTCAGGTTAAATACACCTGTCTCTGGGAGGTCCCACAGTTGGTTAGTACATTTCCTAACAAAAAGTACATCATGAAGATGAAGGAACATTCAAAGCAAATCCGGAATAAGGTTCTTCAAAAGCACCAATCAGGGGTAGGATATAAGAACATTTCCAAGGCATTGAATATCCTCTCAGAGCACAGTAAAGTCCATTATTAAGAAATGGAGAGAATATGGCACAACTGTGAATCTGTCTAGAACAGGCCGTCCTCAAAAACGGAGTATCCGGGCGTATAGGGCACTAGTCAGGGAGGCCACCAAGAGGCCTATGGCAACTCTAAAGGAGTTACAGTGTTCCACGGCTGAGCTGGGAGACACTGTGCATATGGCAACAATAGCCCGGGTGCTTCACAAAACTGGCCTTTATGGGAGAGTGGCAAAAAGAAAGCCATTGTTGAAAAAAACTCGCATCAAATCTCTGCTAGAGTTTCCCAGAAGGCATGTGGGAGACTCTGAGACCAAGTGGAAGAAGATTCTATGGTCTGATGAGACCAAAATAGAGCTTTTTGGCCTCAACGCTAAGCGCTATGTTTGCCACTGATCAACACAAGAAAAGTCCATAATGTCAAAGTGAAAAATAAAATCTACAAATTGTTCTAAATTAATTACAAATATAAAACAGAAAATAATTGATTGCATAAGTATTCACCCCCTTTGCTATGACACACCTAAATAAGCTCTGGTGCAACCAATTGTCTTTAGAAGTCACATAATTAGTTGAATGGAGTCCACCTGTGTGCAATTAAGGTGTTTCACATGATTTCAGGTTAAATACACCTGTCTCTGGGAGGTCCCACAGTTGGTTAGTACATTTCCTAACAAAAACTACATCATGAAGATGAAGGAACATTCAAAGCAAATCCGGAATAAGGTTCTTCAAAAGCACCAATCAGGGGTAGGATATAAGAACATTTCCAAGGCATTGAATATCCTCTCAGAGCACAGTAAAGTCCATTATTAAGAAATGGAGAGAATATGGCACAACTGTGAATCTGTCTAGAACAGGCCGTCCTCAAAAACGGAGTATCCGGGCGTATAGGGCACTAGTCAGGGAGGCCACCAAGAGGCCTATGGCAACTCTAAAGGAGTTACAGTGTTCCACGGCTGAGCTGGGAGACACTGTGCATATGGCAACAATAGCCCGGGTGCTTCACAAAACTGGCCTTTATGGGAGAGTGGCAAAAAGAAAGCCATTGTTGAAAAAAACTCGCATCAAATCTCGGCTAGAGTTTCCCAGAAGGCATGTGGGAGACTCTAAGACCAAGTGGAAGAAGATTCTATGGTCTGATGAGACCAAAATAGAGCTTTTTGGCCTCAACGCTAAGCGCTATGTTTGCCACTGATCAACACAAGAAAAGTCCATAATGTCAAAGTGAAAAATAAAATCTACAAATTGTTCTAAATTAATTACAAATATAAAACAGAAAATAATTGATTGCATAAGTATTCACCCCCTTTGCTATGACACACCTAAATAAGCTCTGGTGCAACCAATTGTCTTTAGAAGTCACATAATTAGTTGAATGGAGTCCACCTGTGTGCAATTAAGGTGTTTCACATGATTTCAGGTTAAATACACCTGTCTCTGGGAGGTCCCACAGTTGGTTAGTACATTTCCTAACAAAAACTACATCATGAAGATGAAGGAACATTCAAAGCAAATCCGGAATAAGGTTCTTCAAAAGCACCAATCAGGGGTAGGATATAAGAACATTTCCAAGGCATTGAATATCCTCTCAGAGCACAGTAAAGTCCATTATTAAGAAATGGAGAGAATATGGCACAACTGTGAATCTGTCTAGAACAGGCCGTCCTCAAAAACGGAGTATCCGGGCGTATAGGGCACTAGTCAGGGAGGCCACCAAGAGGCCTATGGCAACTCTAAAGGAGTTACAGTGTTCCACGGCTGAGCTGGGAGACACTGTGCATATGGCAACAATAGCCCGGGTGCTTCACAAAACTGGCCTTTATGGGAGAGTGGCAAAAAGAAAGCCATTGTTGAAAAAAACTCGCATCAAATCTCGGCTAGAGTTTCCCAGAAGGCATGTGGGAGACTCTAAGACCAAGTGGAAGAAGATTCTATGGTCTGATGAGACCAAAATAGAGCTTTTTGGCCTCAACGCTAAGCGCTATGTTTGCCACTGATCAACACAAGAAAAGTCCATAATGTCAAAGTGAAAAATAAAATCTACAAATTGTTCTAAATTAATTACAAATATAAAACAGAAAATAATTGATTGCATAAGTATTCACCCCCTTTGCTATGACACACCTAAATAAGCTCTGGTGCAACCAATTGTCTTTAGAAGTCACATAATTAGTTGAATGGAGTCCACCTGTGTGCAATTAAGGTGTTTCACATGATTTCAGGTTAAATACACCTGTCTCTGGGAGGTCCCACAGTTGGTTAGTACATTTCCTAACAAAAAGTACATCATGAAGATGAAGGAACATTCAAAGCAAATCCGGAATAAGGTTCTTCAAAAGCACCAATCAGGGGTAGGATATAAGAACATTTCCAAGGCATTGAATATCCTCTCAGAGCACAGTAAAGTCCATTATTAAGAAATGGAGAGAATATGGCACAACTGTGAATCTGTCTAGAACAGGCCGTCCTCAAAAACGGAGTATCCGGGCGTATAGGGCACTAGTCAGGGAGGCCACCAAGAGGCCTATGGCAACTCTAAAGGAGTTACAGTGTTCCACGGCTGAGCTGGGAGACACTGTGCATATGGCAACAATAGCCCGGGTGCTTCACAAAACTGGCCTTTATGGGAGAGTGGCAAAAAGAAAGCCATTGTTGAAAAAAACTCGCATCAAATCTCTGCTAGAGTTTCCCAGAAGGCATGTGGGAGACTCTGAGACCAAGTGGAAGAAGATTCTATGGTCTGATGAGACCAAAATAGAGCTTTTTGGCCTCAACGCTAAGCGCTATGTTTGCCACTGATCAACACAAGAAAAGTCCATAATGTCAAAGTGAAAAATAAAATCTACAAATTGTTCTAAATTAATTACAAATATAAAACAGAAAATAATTGATTGCATAAGTATTCACCCCCTTTGCTATGACACACCTAAATAAGCTCTGGTGCAACCAATTGTCTTTAGAAGTCACATAATTAGTTGAATGGAGTCCACCTGTGTGCAATTAAGGTGTTTCACATGATTTCAGGTTAAATACACCTGTCTCTGGGAGGTCCCACAGTTGGTTAGTACATTTCCTAACAAAAACTACATCATGAAGATGAAGGAACATTCAAAGCAAATCCGGAATAAGGTTCTTCAAAAGCACCAATCAGGGGTAGGATATAAGAACATTTCCAAGGCATTGAATATCCTCTCAGAGCACAGTAAAGTCCATTATTAAGAAATGGAGAGAATATGGCACAACTGTGAATCTGTCTAGAACAGGCCGTCCTCAAAAACGGAGTATCCGGGCGTATAGGGCACTAGTCAGGGAGGCCACCAAGAGGCCTATGGCAACTCTAAAGGAGTTACAGTGTTCCACGGCTGAGCTGGGAGACACTGTGCATATGGCAACAATAGCCCGGGTGCTTCACAAAACTGGCCTTTATGGGAGAGTGGCAAAAAGAAAGCCATTGTTGAAAAAAACTCGCATCAAATCTCGGCTAGAGTTTCCCAGAAGGCATGTGGGAGACTCTGAGACCAAGTGGAAGAAGATTCTATGGTCTGATGAGACCAAAATAGAGCTTTTTGGCCTCAACGCTAAGCGCTATGTTTGCCACTGATCAACACAAGAAAAGTCCATAATGTCAAAGTGAAAAATAAAATCTACAAATTGTTCTAAATTAATTACAAATATAAAACAGAAAATAATTGATTGCATAAGTATTCACCCCCTTTGCTATGACACACCTAAATAAGCTCTGGTGCAACCAATTGTCTTTAGAAGTCACATAATTAGTTGAATGGAGTCCACCTGTGTGCAATTAAGGTGTTTCACATGATTTCAGGTTAAATACACCTGTCTCTGGGAGGTCCCACAGTTGGTTAGTACATTTCCTAACAAAAAGTACATCATGAAGATGAAGGAACATTCAAAGCAAATCCGGAATAAGGTTCTTCAAAAGCACCAATCAGGGGTAGGATATAAGAACATTTCCAAGGCATTGAATATCCTCTCAGAGCACAGTAAAGTCCATTATTAAGAAATGGAGAGAATATGGCACAACTGTGAATCTGTCTAGAACAGGCCGTCCTCAAAAACGGAGTATCCGGGCGTATAGGGCACTAGTCAGGGAGGCCACCAAGAGGCCTATGGCAACTCTAAAGGAGTTACAGTGTTCCACGGCTGAGCTGGGAGACACTGTGCATATGGCAACAATAGCCCGGGTGCTTCACAAAACTGGCCTTTATGGGAGAGTGGCAAAAAGAAAGCCATTGTTGAAAAAAACTCGCATCAAATCTCTGCTAGAGTTTCCCAGAAGGCATGTGGGAGACTCTGAGACCAAGTGGAAGAAGATTCTATGGTCTGATGAGACCAAAATAGAGCTTTTTGGCCTCAACGCTAAGCGCTATGTTTGCCACTGATCAACACAAGAAAAGTCCATAATGTCAAAGTGAAAAATAAAATCTACAAATTGTTCTAAATTAATTACAAATATAAAACAGAAAATAATTGATTGCATAAGTATTCACCCCCTTTGCTATGACACACCTAAATAAGCTCTGGTGCAACCAATTGTCTTTAGAAGTCACATAATTAGTTGAATGGAGTCCACCTGTGTGCAATTAAGGTGTTTCACATGATTTCAGGTTAAATACACCTGTCTCTGGGAGGTCCCACAGTTGGTTAGTACATTTCCTAACAAAAACTACATCATGAAGATGAAGGAACATTCAAAGCAAATCCGGAATAAGGTTCTTCAAAAGCACCAATCAGGGGTAGGATATAAGAACATTTCCAAGGCATTGAATATCCTCTCAGAGCACAGTAAAGTCCATTATTAAGAAATGGAGAGAATATGGCACAACTGTGAATCTGTCTAGAACAGGCCGTCCTCAAAAACGGAGTATCCGGGCGTATAGGGCACTAGTCAGGGAGGCCACCAAGAGGCCTATGGCAACTCTAAAGGAGTTACAGTGTTCCACGGCTGAGCTGGGAGACACTGTGCATATGGCAACAATAGCCCGGGTGCTTCACAAAACTGGCCTTTATGGGAGAGTGGCAAAAAGAAAGCCATTGTTGAAAAAAACTCGCATCAAATCTCGGCTAGAGTTTCCCAGAAGGCATGTGGGAGACTCTGAGACCAAGTGGAAGAAGATTCTATGGTCTGATGAGACCAAAATAGAGCTTTTTGGCCTCAACGCTAAGCGCTATGTTTGCCACTGATCAACACAAGAAAAGTCCATAATGTCAAAGTGAAAAATAAAATCTACAAATTGTTCTAAATTAATTACAAATATAAAACAGAAAATAATTGATTGCATAAGTATTCACCCCCTTTGCTATGACACACCTAAATAAGCTCTGGTGCAACCAATTGTCTTTAGAAGTCACATAATTAGTTGAATGGAGTCCACCTGTGTGCAATTAAGGTGTTTCACATGATTTCAGGTTAAATACACCTGTCTCTGGGAGGTCCCACAGTTGGTTAGTACATTTCCTAACAAAAACTACATCATGAAGATGAAGGAACATTCAAAGCAAATCCGGAATAAGGTTCTTCAAAAGCACCAATCAGGGGTAGGATATAAGAACATTTCCAAGGCATTGAATATCCTCTCAGAGCACAGTAAAGTCCATTATTAAGAAATGGAGAGAATATGGCACAACTGTGAATCTGTCTAGAACAGGCCGTCCTCAAAAACGGAGTATCCGGGCGTATAGGGCACTAGTCAGGGAGGCCACCAAGAGGCCTATGGCAACTCTAAAGGAGTTACAGTGTTCCACGGCTGAGCTGGGAGACACTGTGCATATGGCAACAATAGCCCGGGTGCTTCACAAAACTGGCCTTTATGGGAGAGTGGCAAAAAGAAAGCCATTGTTGAAAAAAACTCGCATCAAATCTCGGCTAGAGTTTCCCAGAAGGCATGTGGGAGACTCTAAGACCAAGTGGAAGAAGATTCTATGGTCTGATGAGACCAAAATAGAGCTTTTTGGCCTCAACGCTAAGCGCTATGTTTGCCACTGATCAACACAAGAAAAGTCCATAATGTCAAAGTGAAAAATAAAATCTACAAATTGTTCTAAATTAATTACAAATATAAAACAGAAAATAATTGATTGCATAAGTATTCACCCCCTTTGCTATGACACACCTAAATAAGCTCTGGTGCAACCAATTGTCTTTAGAAGTCACATAATTAGTTGAATGGAGTCCACCTGTGTGCAATTAAGGTGTTTCACATGATTTCAGGTTAAATACACCTGTCTCTGGGAGGTCCCACAGTTGGTTAGTACATTTCCTAACAAAAACTACATCATGAAGATGAAGGAACATTCAAAGCAAATCCGGAATAAGGTTCTTCAAAAGCACCAATCAGGGGTAGGATATAAGAACATTTCCAAGGCATTGAATATCCTCTCAGAGCACAGTAAAGTCCATTATTAAGAAATGGAGAGAATATGGCACAACTGTGAATCTGTCTAGAACAGGCCGTCCTCAAAAACGGAGTATCCGGGCGTATAGGGCACTAGTCAGGGAGGCCACCAAGAGGCCTATGGCAACTCTAAAGGAGTTACAGTGTTCCACGGCTGAGCTGGGAGACACTGTGCATATGGCAACAATAGCCCGGGTGCTTCACAAAACTGGCCTTTATGGGAGAGTGGCAAAAAGAAAGCCATTGTTGAAAAAAACTCGCATCAAATCTCGGCTAGAGTTTCCCAGAAGGCATGTGGGAGACTCTGAGACCAAGTGGAAGAAGATTCTATGGTCTGATGAGACCAAAATAGAGCTTTTTGGCCTCAACGCTAAGCGCTATGTTTGCCACTGATCAACACAAGAAAAGTCCATAATGTCAAAGTGAAAAATAAAATCTACAAATTGTTCTAAATTAATTACAAATATAAAACAGAAAATAATTGATTGCATAAGTATTCACCCCCTTTGCTATGACACACCTAAATAAGCTCTGGTGCAACCAATTGTCTTTAGAAGTCACATAATTAGTTGAATGGAGTCCACCTGTGTGCAATTAAGGTGTTTCACATGATTTCAGGTTAAATACACCTGTCTCTGGGAGGTCCCACAGTTGGTTAGTACATTTCCTAACAAAAACTACATCATGAAGATGAAGGAACATTCAAAGCAAATCCGGAATAAGGTTCTTCAAAAGCACCAATCAGGGGTAGGATATAAGAACATTTCCAAGGCATTGAATATCCTCTCAGAGCACAGTAAAGTCCATTATTAAGAAATGGAGAGAATATGGCACAACTATGAATCTGTCTAGAACAGGCCGTCCTCAAAAACGGAGTATCCGGGCGTATAGGGCACTAGTCAGGGAGGCCACCAAGAGGCCTATGGCAACTCTAAAGGAGTTACAGTGTTCCACGGCTGAGCTGGGAGACACTGTGCATATGGCAACAATAGCCCGGGTGCTTCACAAAACTGGCCTTTATGGGAGAGTGGCAAAAAGAAAGCCATTGTTGAAAAAAACTCGCATCAAATCTCGGCTAGAGTTTCCCAGAAGGCATGTGGGAGACTCTGAGACCAAGTGGAAGAAGATTCTATGGTCTGATGAGACCAAAATAGAGCTTTTTGGCCTCAACGCTAAGCGCTATGTTTGCCACTGATCAACACAAGAAAAGTCCATAATGTCAAAGTGAAAAATAAAATCTACAAATTGTTCTAAATTAATTACAAATATAAAACAGAAAATAATTGATTGCATAAGTATTCACCCCCTTTGCTATGACACATCTAAATAAGCTCTGGTGCAACCAATTGTCTTTAGAAGTCACATAATTAGTTGAATGGAATCCACCTGTGTGCAATTAAGGTGTTTCACATGATTTCAGGTTAAATACACCTGTCTCTGGGAGGTCCCACAGTTGGTTAGTACATTTCCTAACAAAAACTACATCATGAAGATGAAGGAACATTCAAAGCAAATCCGGAATAAGGTTCTTCAAAAGCACCAATCAGGGGTAGGATATAAGAACATTTCCAAGGCATTGAATATCCTCTCAGAGCACAGTAAAGTCCATTATTAAGAAATGGAGAGAATATGGCACAACTGTGAATCTGTCTAGAACAGGCCGTCCTCAAAAACGGAGTATCCGGGCGTATAGGGCACTAGTCAGGGAGGCCACCAAGAGGCCTATGGCAACTCTAAAGGAGTTACAGTGTTCCACGGCTGAGCTGGGAGACACTGTGCATATGGCAACAATAGCCCGGGTGCTTCACAAAACTGGCCTTTATGGGAGAGTGGCAAAAAGAAAGCCATTGTTGAAAAAAACTCGCATCAAATCTCGGCTAGAGTTTCCCAGAAGGCATGTGGGAGACTCTGAGACCAAGTGGAAGAAGATTCTATGGTCTGATGAGACCAAAATAGAGCTTTTTGGCCTCAACGCTAAGCGCTATGTTTGCCACTGATCAACACAAGAAAAGTCCATAATGTCAAAGTGAAAAATAAAATCTACAAATTGTTCTAAATTAATTACAAATATAAAACAGAAAATAATTGATTGCATAAGTATTCACCCCCTTTGCTATGACACACCTAAATAAGCTCTGGTGCAACCAATTGTCTTTAGAAGTCACATAATTAGTTGAATGGAGTCCACCTGTGTGCAATTAAGGTGTTTCACATGATTTCAGGTTAAATACACCTGTCTCTGGGAGGTCCCACAGTTGGTTAGTACATTTCCTAACAAAAACTACATCATGAAGATGAAGGAACATTCAAAGCAAATCCGGAATAAGGTTCTTCAAAAGCACCAATCAGGGGTAGGATATAAGAACATTTCCAAGGCATTGAATATCCTCTCAGAGCACAGTAAAGTCCATTATTAAGAAATGGAGAGAATATGGCACAACTGTGAATCTGTCTAGAACAGGCCGTCCTCAAAAACGGAGTATCCGGGCGTATAGGGCACTAGTCAGGGAGGCCACCAAGAGGCCTATGGCAACTCTAAAGGAGTTACAGTGTTCCACGGCTGAGCTGGGAGACACTGTGCATATGGCAACAATAGCCCGGGTGCTTCACAAAACTGGCCTTTATGGGAGAGTGGCAAAAAGAAAGCCATTGTTGAAAAAAACTCGCATCAAATCTCGGCTAGAGTTTCCCAGAAGGCATGTGGGAGACTCTGAGACCAAGTGGAAGAAGATTCTATGGTCTGATGAGACCAAAATAGAGCTTTTTGGCCTCAACGGTAAGCGCTATGTTTGCCACTGATCAACACAAGAAAAGTCCATAATGTCAAAGTGAAAAATAAAATCTACAAATTGTTCTAAATTAATTACAAATATAAAACAGAAAATAATTGATTGCATAAGTATTCACCCCCTTTGCTATGACACACCAAAATAAGCTCTGGTGCAACCAATTGTCTTTAGAAGTCACATAATTAGTTGAATGGAGTCCACCTGTGTGCAATTAAGGTGTTTCACATGATTTCAGGTTAAATACACCTGTCTCTGGGAGGTCCCACAGTTGGTTAGTACATTTCCTAACAAAAACTACATCATGAAGATGAAGGAACATTCAAAGCAAATCCGGAATAAGGTTCTTCAAAAGCACCAATCAGGGGTAGGATATAAGAACATTTCCAAGGCATTGAATATCCTCTCAGAGCACAGTAAAGTCCATTATTAAGAAATGGAGAGAATATGGCACAACTGTGAATCTGTCTAGAACAGGCCGTCCTCAAAAACGGAGTATCCGGGCGTATAGGGCACTAGTCAGGGAGGCCACCAAGAGGCCTATGGCAACTCTAAAGGAGTTACAGTGTTCCACGGCTGAGCTGGGAGACACTGTGCATATGGCAACAATAGCCCGGGTGCTTCACAAAACTGGCCTTTATGGGAGAGTGGCAAAAAGAAAGCCATTGCTGAAAAAAACTCGCATCAAATCTCAGCTAGAGTTTCCCAGAAGGCATGTGGGAGACTCTGAGACCAAGTGGAAGAAGATTCTATGGTCTGATGAGACCAAAATAGAGCTTTTTGGCCTCAACGCTAAGCGCTATGTTTGCCACTGATCAACACAAGAAAAGTCCATAATGTCAAAGTGAAAAATAAAATCTACAAATTGTTCTAAATTAATTACAAATATAAAACAGAAAATAATTGATTGCATAAGTATTCACCCCCTTTGCTATGACACACCTAAATAAGCTCTGGTGCAACCAATTGTCTTTAGAAGTCACATAATTAGTTGAATGGAGTCCACCTGTGTGCAATTAAGGTGTTTCACATGATTTCAGGTTAAATACACCTGTCTCTGGGAGGTCCCACAGTTGGTTAGTACATTTCCTAACAAAAACTACATCATGAAGATGAAGGAACATTCAAAGCAAATCCGGAATAAGGTTCTTCAAAAGCACCAATCAGGGGTAGGATATAAGAACATTTCCAAGGCATTGAATATCCTCTCAGAGCACAGTAAAGTCCATTATTAAGAAATGGAGAGAATATGGCACAACTGTGAATCTGTCTAGAACAGGCCGTCCTCAAAAACGGAGTATCCGGGCGTATAGGGCACTAGTCAGGGAGGCCACCAAGAGGCCTATGGCAACTCTAAAGGAGTTACAGTGTTCCACGGCTGAGCTGGGAGACACTGTGCATATGGCAACAATAGCCCGGGTGCTTCACAAAACTGGCCTTTATGGGAGAGTGGCAAAAAGAAAGCCATTGTTGAAAAAAACTCGCATCAAATCTCGGCTAGAGTTTCCCAGAAGGCATGTGGGAGACTCTGAGACCAAGTGGAAGAAGATTCTATGGTCTGATGAGACCAAAATAGAGCTTTTTGGCCTCAACGGTAAGCGCTATGTTTGCCACTGATCAACACAAGAAAAGTCCATAATGTCAAAGTGAAAAATAAAATCTACAAATTGTTCTAAATTAATTACAAATATAAAACAGAAAATAATTGATTGCATAAGTATTCACCCCCTTTGCTATGACACACCAAAATAAGCTCTGGTGCAACCAATTGTCTTTAGAAGTCACATAATTAGTTGAATGGAGTCCACCTGTGTGCAATTAAGGTGTTTCACATGATTTCAGGTTAAATACACCTGTCTCTGGGAGGTCCCACAGTTGGTTAGTACATTTCCTAACAAAAACTACATCATGAAGATGAAGGAACATTCAAAGCAAATCCGGAATAAGGTTCTTCAAAAGCACCAATCAGGGGTAGGATATAAGAACATTTCCAAGGCATTGAATATCCTCTCAGAGCACAGTAAAGTCCATTATTAAGAAATGGAGAGAATATGGCACAACTGTGAATCTGTCTAGAACAGGCCGTCCTCAAAAACGGAGTATCCGGGCGTATAGGGCACTAGTCAGGGAGGCCACCAAGAGGCCTATGGCAACTCTAAAGGAGTTACAGTGTTCCACGGCTGAGCTGGGAGACAATGTGCATATGGCAACAATAGCCCGGGTGCTTCACAAAACTGGCCTTTATGGGAGAGTGGCAAAAAGAAAGCCATTGCTGAAAAAAACTCGCATCAAATCTCAGCTAGAGTTTCCCAGAAGGCATGTGGGAGACTCTGAGACCAAGTGGAAGAAGATTCTATGGTCTGATGAGACCAAAATAGAGCTTTTTGGCCTCAACGCTAAGCGCTATGTTTGCCACTGATCAACACAAGAAAAGTCCATAATGTCAAAGTGAAAAATAAAATCTACAAATTGTTCTAAATTAATTACAAATATAAAACAGAAAATAATTGATTGCATAAGTATTCACCCCCTTTGCTATGACACACCTAAATAAGCTCTGGTGCAACCAATTGTCTTTAGAAGTCACATAATTAGTTGAATGGAGTCCACCTGTGTGCAATTAAGGTGTTTCACATGATTTCAGGTTAAATACACCTGTCTCTGGGAGGTCCCACAGTTGGTTAGTACATTTCCTAACAAAAACTACATCATGAAGATGAAGGAACATTCAAAGCAAATCCGGAATAAGGTTCTTCAAAAGCACCAATCAGGGGTAGGATATAAGAACATTTCCAAGGCATTGAATATCCTCTCAGAGCACAGTAAAGTCCATTATTAAGAAATGGAGAGAATATGGCACAACTGTGAATCTGTCTAGAACAGGCCGTCCTCAAAAACGGAGTATCCGGGCGTATAGGGCACTAGTCAGGGAGGCCACCAAGAGGCCTATGGCAACTCTAAAGGAGTTACAGTGTTCCACGGCTGAGCTGGGAGACACTGTGCATATGGCAACAATAGCCCGGGTGCTTCACAAAACTGGCCTTTATGGGAGAGTTGCAAAAAGAAAGCCATTGTTGAAAAAAACTCGCATCAAATCTCGGCTAGAGTTTCCCAGAAGGCATGTGGGAGACTCTGAGACCAAGTGGAAGAAGATTCTATGGTCTGATGAGACCAAAATAGAGCTTTTTGGCCTCAACGGTAAGCGCTATGTTTGCCACTGATCAACACAAGAAAAGTCCATAATGTCAAAGTGAAAAATAAAATCTACAAATTGTTCTAAATTAATTACAAATATAAAACAGAAAATAATTGATTGCATAAGTATTCACCCCCTTTGCTATGACACACCAAAATAAGCTCTGGTGCAACCAATTGTCTTTAGAAGTCACATAATTAGTTGAATGGAGTCCACCTGTGTGCAATTAAGGTGTTTCACATGATTTCAGGTTAAATACACCTGTCTCTGGGAGGTCCCACAGTTGGTTAGTACATTTCCTAACAAAAACTACATCATGAAGATGAAGGAACATTCAAAGCAAATCCGGAATAAGGTTCTTCAAAAGCACCAATCAGGGGTAGGATATAAGAACATTTCCAAGGCATTGAATATCCTCTCAGAGCACAGTAAAGTCCATTATTAAGAAATGGAGAGAATATGGCACAACTGTGAATCTGTCTAGAACAGGCCGTCCTCAAAAACGGAGTATCCGGGCGTATAGGGCACTAGTCAGGGAGGCCACCAAGAGGCCTATGGCAACTCTAAAGGAGTTACAGTGTTCCACGGCTGAGCTGGGAGACAATGTGCATATGGCAACAATAGCCCGGGTGCTTCACAAAACTGGCCTTTATGGGAGAGTGGCAAAAAGAAAGCCATTGCTGAAAAAAACTCGCATCAAATCTCAGCTAGAGTTTCCCAGAAGGCATGTGGGAGACTCTGAGACCAAGTGGAAGAAGATTCTATGGTCTGATGAGACCAAAATAGAGCTTTTTGGCTTCAACGCTAAGCGCTATGTTTGCCACTGATCAACACAAGAAAAGTCCATAATGTCAAAGTGAAAAATAAAATCTACAAATTGTTCTAAATTAATTACAAATATAAAACAGAAAATAATTGATTGCATAAGTATTCACCCCCTTTGCTATGACACACCAAAATAAGCTCTGGTGCAACCAATTGTCTTTAGAAGTCACATAATTAGTTGAATGGAGTCCACCTGTGTGCAATTAAGGTGTTTCACATGATTTCAGGTTAAATACACCTGTCTCTGGGAGGTCCCACAGTTGGTTAGTACATTTCCTAACAAAAACTACATCATGAAGATGAAGGAACATTCAAAGCAAATCCGGAATAAGGTTCTTCAAAAGCACCAATCAGGGGTAGGATATAAGAACATTTCCAAGGCATTGAATATCCTCTCAGAGCACAGTAAAGTCCATTATTAAGAAATGGAGAGAATATGGCACAACTGTGAATCTGTCTAGAACAGGCCGTCCTCAAAAACGGAGTATCCGGGCGTATAGGGCACTAGTCAGGGAGGCCACCAAGAGGCCTATGGCAACTCTAAAGGAGTTACAGTGTTCCACGGCTGAGCTGGGAGACACTGTGCATATGGCAACAATAGCCCGGGTGCTTCACAAAACTGGCCTTTATGGGAGAGTGGCAAAAAGAAAGCCATTGTTGAAAAAAACTCGCATCAAATCTCGGCTAGAGTTTCCCAGAAGGCATGTGGGAGACTCTGAGACCAAGTGGAAGAAGATTCTATGGTCTGATGAGACCAAAATAGAGCTTTTTGGCCTCAACGCTAAGCGCTATGTTTGCCACTGATCAACACAAGAAAAGTCCATAATGTCAAAGTGAAAAATAAAATCTACAAATTGTTCTAAATTAATTACAAATATAAAACAGAAAATAATTGATTGCATAAGTATTCACCCCCTTTGCTATGACACACCAAAATAAGCTCTGGTGCAACCAATTGTCTTTAGAAGTCACATAATTAGTTGAATGGAGTCCACCTGTGTGCAATTAAGGTGTTTCACATGATTTCAGGTTAAATACACCTGTCTCTGGGAGGTCCCACAGTTGGTTAGTACATTTCCTAACAAAAACTACATCATGAAGATGAAGGAACATTCAAAGCAAATCCGGAATAAGGTTCTTCAAAAGCACCAATCAGGGGTAGGATATAAGAACATTTCCAAGACATTGAATATCCTCTCAGAGCACAGTAAAGTCCATTATTAAGAAATGGAGAGAATATGGCACAACTGTGAATCTGTCTAGAACAGGCCGTCCTCAAAAACTGAGTATCCGGGCGTATAGGGCACTAGTCAGGGAGGCCACCAAGAGGCCTATGGCAACTCTAAAGGAGTTACAGTGTTCCACGGCTGAGCTGGGAGACACTGTGCATATGGCAACAATAGCCCGGGTGCTTCACAAAACTGGCCTTTATGGGAGAGTGGCAAAAAGAAAGCCATTGCTGAAAAAAACTCGCATCAAATCTCGGCTAGAGTTTCCCAGAAGGCATGTGGGAGACTCTGAGACCAAGTGGAAGAAGATTCTATGGTCTGATGAGACCAAAATAGAGATTTTGGCCTCAACGCTAAGCGCTATGTTTGCCACTGATCAACACAAGAAAAGTCCATAATGTCAAAGTGAAAAATAAAATCTACAAATTGTTCTAAATTAATTACAAATATAAAACAGAAAATAATTGATTGCATAAGTATTCACCCCCTTTGCTATGTCACACCTAAATAAGCTCTGGTGCAACCAATTGTCTTTAGAAGTCACATAATTAGTTGAATGGAGTCCACCTGTGTGCAATTAAGGTGTTTCACATGATTTCAGGTTAAATACACCTGTCTCTGGGAGGTCCCACAGTTGGTTAGTACATTTCCTAACAAAAACTACATCATGAAGATGAAGGAACATTCAAAGCAAATCCGGAATAAGGTTCTTCAAAAGCACCAATCAGGGGTAGGATATAAGAACATTTCCAAGGCATTGAATATCCTCTCAGAGCACAGTAAAGTCCATTATTAAGAAATGGAGAGAATATGGCACAACTGTGAATCTGTCTAGAACAGGCCGTCCTCAAAAACGGAGTATCCGGGCGTATAGGGCACTAGTCAGGGAGGCCACCAAGAGGCCTATGGCAACTCTAAAGGAGTTACAGTGTTCCACGGCTGAGCTGGGAGACACTGTGCATATGGCAACAATAGCCCGGGTGCTTCACAAAACTGGCCTTTATGGGAGAGTGGCAAAAAGAAAGCCATTGCTGAAAAAAACTCGCATCAAATCTCAGCTAGAGTTTCCCAGAAGGCATGTGGGAGACTCTGAGACCAAGTGGAAGAAGATTCTATGGTCTGATGAGACCAAAATAGAGCTTTTTGGCCTCAACGCTAAGCGCTATGTTTGCCACTGATCAACACAAGAAAAGTCCATAATGTCAAAGTGAAAAATAAAATCTACAAATTGTTCTAAATTAATTACAAATATAAAACAGAAAATAATTGATTGCATAAGTATTCACCCCCTTTGCTATGACACACCAAAATAAGCTCTGGTGCAACCAATTGTCTTTAGAAGTCACATAATTAGTTGAATGGAGTCCACCTGTGTGCAATTAAGGTGTTTCACATGATTTCAGGTTAAATACACCTGTCTCTGGGAGGTCCCACAGTTGGTTAGTACATTTCCTAACAAAAACTACATCATGAAGATGAAGGAACATTCAAAGCAAATCCGGAATAAGGTTCTTCAAAAGCACCAATCAGGGGTAGGATATAAGAACATTTCCAAGGCATTGAATATCCTCTCAGAGCACAGTAAAGTCCATTATTAAGAAATGGAGAGAATATGGCACAACTGTGAATCTGTCTAGAACAGGCCGTCCTCAAAAACGGAGTATCCGGGCGTATAGGGCACTAGTCAGGGAGGCCACCAAGAGGCCTATGGCAACTCTAAAGGAGTTACAGTGTTCCACGGCTGAGCTGGGAGACACTGTGCATATGGCAACAATAGCCCGGGTGCTTCACAAAACTGGCCTTTATGGGAGAGTGGCAAAAAGAAAGCCATTGCTGAAAAAAACTCGCATCAAATCTCGGCTAGAGTTTCCCAGAAGGCATGTGGGAGACTCTGAGACCAAGTGGAAGAAGATTCTATGGTCTGATGAGACCAAAATAGAGATTTTGGCCTCAACGCTAAGCGCTATGTTTGCCACTGATCAACACAAGAAAAGTCCATAATGTCAAAGTGAAAAATAAAATCTACAAATTGTTCTAAATTAATTACAAATATAAAACAGAAAATAATTGATTGCATAAGTATTCACCCCCTTTGCTATGTCACACCTAAATAAGCTCTGGTGCAACCAATTGTCTTTAGAAGTCACATAATTAGTTGAATGGAGTCCACCTGTGTGCAATTAAGGTGTTTCACATGATTTCAGGTTAAATACACCTGTCTCTGGGAGGTCCCACAGTTGGTTAGTACATTTCCTAACAAAAACTACATCATGAAGATGAAGGAACATTCAAAGCAAATCCGGAATAAGGTTCTTCAAAAGCACCAATCAGGGGTAGGATATAAGAACATTTCCAAGGCATTGAATATCCTCTCAGAGCACAGTAAAGTCCATTATTAAGAAATGGAGAGAATATGGCACAACTGTGAATCTGTCTAGAACAGGCCGTCCTCAAAAACGGAGTATCCGGGCGTATAGGGCACTAGTCAGGGAGGCCACCAAGAGGCCTATGGCAACTCTAAAGGAGTTACAGTGTTCCACGGCTGAGCTGGGAGACACTGTGCATATGGCAACAATAGCCCGGGTGCTTCACAAAACTGGCCTTTATGGGAGAGTGGCAAAAAGAAAGCCATTGCTGAAAAAAACTCGCATCAAATCTCAGCTAGAGTTTCCCAGAAGGCATGTGGGAGACTCTGAGACCAAGTGGAAGAAGATTCTATGGTCTGATGAGACCAAAATAGAGCTTTTTGGCCTCAACGCTAAGCGCTATGTTTGCCACTGATCAACACAAGAAAAGTCCATAATGTCAAAGTGAAAAATAAAATCTACAAATTGTTCTAAATTAATTACAAATATAAAACAGAAAATAATTGATTGCATAAGTATTCACCCCCTTTGCTATGACACACCAAAATAAGCTCTGGTGCAACCAATTGTCTTTAGAAGTCACATAATTAGTTGAATGGAGTCCACCTGTGTGCAATTAAGGTGTTTCACATGATTTCAGGTTAAATACACCTGTCTCTGGGAGGTCCCACAGTTGGTTAGTACATTTCCTAACAAAAACTACATCATGAAGATGAAGGAACATTCAAAGCAAATCCGGAATAAGGTTCTTCAAAAGCACCAATCAGGGGTAGGATATAAGAACATTTCCAAGGCATTGAATATCCTCTCAGAGCACAGTAAAGTCCATTATTAAGAAATGGAGAGAATATGGCACAACTGTGAATCTGTCTAGAACAGGCCGTCCTCAAAAACGGAGTATCCGGGCGTATAGGGCACTAGTCAGGGAGGCCACCAAGAGGCCTATGGCAACTCTAAAGGAGTTACAGTGTTCCACGGCTGAGCTGGGAGACACTGTGCATATGGCAACAATAGCCCGGGTGCTTCACAAAACTGGCCTTTATGGGAGAGTGGCAAAAAGAAAGCCATTGCTGAAAAAAACTCGCATCAAATCTCAGCTAGAGTTTCCCAGAAGGCATGTGGGAGACTCTGAGACCAAGTGGAAGAAGATTCTATGGTCTGATGAGACCAAAATAGAGCTTTTTGGCCTCAACGCTAAGCGCTATGTTTGCCACTGATCAACACAAGAAAAGTCCATAATGTCAAAGTGAAAAATAAAATCTACAAATTGTTCTAAATTAATTACAAATATAAAACAGAAAATAATTGATTGCATAAGTATTCACCCCCTTTGCTATGACACACCAAAATAAGCTCTGGTGCAACCAATTGTCTTTAGAAGTCACATAATTAGTTGAATGGAGTCCACCTGTGTGCAATTAAGGTGTTTCACATGATTTCAGGTTAAATACACCTGTCTCTGGGAGGTCCCACAGTTGGTTAGTACATTTCCTAACAAAAACTACATCATGAAGATGAAGGAACATTCAAAGCAAATCCGGAATAAGGTTCTTCAAAAGCACCAATCAGGGGTAGGATATAAGAACATTTCCAAGGCATTGAATATCCTCTCAGAGCACAGTAAAGTCCATTATTAAGAAATGGAGAGAATATGGCACAACTGTGAATCTGTCTAGAACAGGCCGTCCTCAAAAACTGAGTATCCGGGCGTATAGGGCACTAGTCAGGGAGGCCACCAAGAGGCCTATGGCAACTCTAAAGGAGTTACAGTGTTCCACGGCTGAGCTGGGAGACACTGTGCATATGGCAACAATAGCCCGGGTGCTTCACAAAACTGGCCTTTATGGGAGAGTGGCAAAAAGAAAGCCATTGCTGAAAAAAAACTCGCATCAAATCTCGGCTAGAGTTTCCCAGAAGGCATGTGGGAGACTCTGAGACCAAGTGGAAGAAGATTCTATGGTCTGATGAGACCAAAATAGACCAAAATTTTGGCCTCAACGCTAAGCGCTATGTTTGCCACTGATCAACACAAGAAAAGTCCATAATGTCAAAGTGAAAAATAAAATCTACAAATTGTTCTAAATTAATTACAAATATAAAACAGAAAATAATTGATTGCATAAGTATTCACCCCCTTTGCTATGACACACCTAAATAAGCTCTGGTGCAACCAATTGTCTTTAGAAGTCACATAATTAGTTGAATGGAGTCCACCTGTGTGCAATTAAGGTGTTTCACATGATTTCAGGTTAAATACACCTGTCTCTGGGAGGTCCCACAGTTGGTTAGTAC
The DNA here is from genome assembly GCF_902713425.1 of Acipenser ruthenus. NCBI lineage: Eukaryota > Metazoa > Chordata > Actinopteri > Acipenseriformes > Acipenseridae > Acipenser > Acipenser ruthenus. Next base: position 39,008 of record NW_026708608.1, read on the forward strand.
ATTTCCTAACAAAAACTACATCATGAAGATGAAGGAACATTCAAAGCAAATCCGGAATAAGGTTCTTCAAAAGCACCAATCAGGGGTAGGATATAAGAACATTTCCAAGGCATTGAATATCCTCTCAGAGCACAGTAAAGTCCATTATTAAGAAATGGAGAGAATATGGCACAACTGTGAATCTGTCTAGAACAGGCCGTCCTCAAAAACGGAGTATCCGGGCGTATAGGGCACTAGTCAGGGAGGCCACCAAGAGGCCTATGGCAACTCTAAAGGAGTTACAGTGTTCCACGGCTGAGCTGGGAGACACTGTGCATATGGCAACAATAGCCCGGGTGCTTCACAAAACTGGCCTTTATGGGAGAGTGGCAAAAAGAAAGCCATTGTTGAAAAAAACTCGCATCAAATCTCGGCTAGAGTTTCCCAGAAGGCATGTGGGAGACTCTGAGACCAAGTGGAAGAAGATTCTATGGTCTGATGAGACCAAAATAGAGCTTTTTGGCCTCAACGCTAAGCGCTATGTTTGCCACTGATCAACACAAGAAAAGTCCATAATGTCAAAGTGAAAAATAAAATCTACAAATTGTTCTAAATTAATTACAAATATAAAACAGAAAATAATTGATTGCATAAGTATTCACCCCCTTTGCTATGACACACCTAAATAAGCTCTGGTGCAACCAATTGTCTTTAGAAGTCACATAATTAGTTGAATGGAGTCCACCTGTGTGCAATTAAGGTGTTTCACATGATTTCAGGTTAAATACACCTGTCTCTGGGAGGTCCCACAGTTGGTTAGTACATTTCCTAACAAAAACTACATCATGAAGATGAAGGAACATTCAAAGCAAATCCGGAATAAGGTTCTTCAAAAACACCAATCAGGGGTAGGATATAAGAACATTTCCAAGGCATTGAATATCCTCTCAGAGCACAGTAAAGTCCATTATTAAGAAATGGAGAGAATATGGCACAACTGTGGATCTGTCTAGAATAGGCCGTCCTCAAAAACGGAGTATCCGGGCGTATAGGGCACTAGTCAGGGAGGCCACCAAGAGGCCTATGGCAACTCTAAAGGAGTTACAGTGTTCCACGGCTGAGCTGGGAGACACTGTGCATATGGCAACAATAGCCCGGGTGCTTCACAAAACTGGCCTTTATGGGAGAGTGGCAAAAAGAAAGCCATTGTTGAAAAAAACTCGCATCAAATCTCGGCTAGAGTTTCCCAGAAGGCATGTGGGAGACTCTGAGACCAAGTGGAAGAAGATTCTATGGTCTGATGAGACCAAAATAGAGCTTTTTGGCCTCAACGCTAAGCGCTATGTTTGCCACTGATCAACACAAGAAAAGTCCATAATGTCAAAGTGAAAAATAAAATCTACAAATTGTTCTAAATTAATTACAAATATAAAACAGAAAATAATTGATTGCATAAGTATTCACACCCCTTTGCTATGACACACCTAAATAAGCTCTGGTGCAACCAATTGTCTTTAGAAGTCACATAATTAGTTGAATGGAGTCCACCTGTGTGCAATTAAGGTGTTTCACATGATTTCAGGTTAAATACACCTGTCTCTGGGAGGTCCCACAGTTGGTTAGTACATTTCCTAACAAAAACTACATCATGAAGATGAAGGAACATTCAAAGCAAATCCGGAATAAGGTTCTTCAAAAGCACCAATCAGGGGTAGGATATAAGAACATTTCCAAGGCATTGAATATCCTCTCAGAGCACAGTAAAGTCCATTATTAAGAAATGGAGAGAATATGGCACAACTGTGGATCTGTCTAGAATAGGCCGTCCTGAAAAACGGAGTATCCGGGCGTATAGGGCACTAGTCAGGGAGGCCACCAAGAGGCCTATGGCAACTCTAAAGGAGTTACAGTGTTCCACGGCTGAGCTGGGAGACACTGTGCATATGGCAACAATAGCCCGGGTGCTTCACAAAACTGGCCTTTATGGGAGAGTGGCAAAAAGAAAGCCATTGTTGAAAAAAACTCGCATCAAATCTCGGCTAGAGTTTCCCAGAAGGCATGTGGGAGACTCTGAGACCAAGTGGAAGAAGATTCTATGGTCTGATGAGACCAAAATAGAGCTTTTTGGCCTCAACGCTAAGCGCTATGTTTGCCACTGATCAACACAAGAAAAGTCCATAATGTCAAAGTGAAAAATAAAATCTACAAATTGTTCTAAATTAATTACAAATATAAAACAGAAAATAATTGATTGCATAAGTATTCACCCCCTTTGCTATGACACACCTAAATAAGCTCTGGTGCAACCAATTGTCTTTAGAAGTCACATAATTAGTTGAATGGAGTCCACCTGTGTGCAATTAAGGTGTTTCACATGATTTCAGGTTAAATACACCTATCTCTGGGAGGTCCCACAGTTGGTTAGTACATTTCCTAACAAAAACTACATCATGAAGATGAAGGAACATTCAAAGCAAATCCAGAATAAGGTTCTTCAAAAGCACCAAATCAGGGGTAGGATATAAGAACATTTCCAAGGCATTGAATATCCTCTCAGAGCACAGTAAAGTCCATTATTAAGAAATGGAGAGAATATGGCACAACTGTGAATCTGTCTAGAACAGGCCGTCCTCAAAAACGGAGTATCCGGGCGTATAGGGCACTAGTCAGGGAGGCCACCAAGAGGCCTATGGCAACTCTAAAGGAGTTACAGTGTTCCACGGCTGAGCTGGGAGACACTGTGCATATGGCAACAATAGCCCGGGTGCTTCACAAAACTGGCCTTTATGGGAGAGTGGCAAAAAGAAAGCCATTGTTGAAAAAAACTCGCATCAAATCTCGGCAAGAGTTTCCCAGAAGGCATGTGGGAGGCTCTCAGACCAAGTGGAAGAAGATTCTATGGTCTGATGAGACCAAAATAGAGCTTTTTGGCCTCAACGCTAAGCGCTATGTTTGCCACTGATCAACACAAGAAAAGTCCATAATGTCAAAGTGAAAAATAAAATCTACAAATTGTTCTAAATTAATTACAAATATAAAACAGAAAATAATTGATTGCATAAGTATTCACCCCCCTTTGCTATGACACACCTAAATAAGCTCTGGTGCAACCAATTGTCTTTAGAAGTCACATAATTAGTTGAATGGAGTCCACCTGTGTGCAATTAAGGTGTTTCACATGATTTCAGGTTAAATACACCTGTCTCTGGGAGGTCCCACAGTTGGTTAGTACATTTCCTAACAAAAACTACATCATGAAGATGAAGGAACATTCAAAGCAAATCCGGAATAAGAATAAGGTTCTTCAAAAGCACCAATCAGGGGTAGGATATAAGAACATTTCCAAGGCATTGAATATCCTCTCAGAGCACAGTAAAGTCCATTATTAAGAAATGGAGAGAATATGGCACAACTGTGAATCTGTCTAGAACAGGCCGTCCTCAAAAACGGAGTATCCGGGCGTATAGGGCACTAGTCAGGGAGGCCACCAAGAGGCCTATGGCAACTCTAAAGGAGTTACAGTGTTCCACGGCTGAGCTGGGAGACACTGTGCATATGGCAACAATAGCCCGGGGTGCTTCACAAAACTGGCCTTTATGGGAGAGTGGCAAAAAGAAAGCCATTGTTGAAAAAACTCGCATCAAATCTCGGCTAGAGTTTCCCAGAAGGCATGTGGGGAGACTCTGAGACCAAGTGGGAAGAAGATTCTATGGTCTGATGAGACCAAAATAGAGCTTTTTGGCCTCAACGCTAAGCACTATGTTTGCCACTGATCAACACAAGAAAAAGTCCATAATGTCAAAGTGAAAAATAAAATCTACAAATTGTTCTAAATTAATTACAAATATAAAACAGAAAATAATTGATTGCATAAGTATTCACCCCCTTTGCTATGACACACCTAAATAAGCTCTGGTGCAACCAATTGTCTTTAGAAGTCACATAATTAGTTGAATGGAGTCCACCTGTGTGCAATTAAGGTGTTTCACATGATTTCAGGTTAAATACACCTGTCTCTGGAGGTCCCACAGTTGGTTAGTACATTTCCTAAGCAAAAAACTACATCATGAGGATGAAGGAACATTCAAAGCAAATCCGGAATAAGGTTCTTCAAAAGCACCAATCAGGGGTAGGATATAAGAACATTTCCAGGCATTGAATATCCTCTCAGAGCACAGTAAAGTCCATTATTAAGAAATGGAGAGAATATGGCACAACTGTGGATCTGTCTAGAATAGGCCGTCCTGAAAAACGGAGTATCCGGGCG
>NW_026708609.1:0-17500 GCF_902713425.1 Acipenser ruthenus
ACCAAAATAAACAGTGCTGTATAAACTACAGAAACTCGATGCTGAATGGTTTTATAGTCTGTTACGTCAGAATTGTGTTTAATGCATAAGCAGTTGCTTTGCAGACTCAACAAAGACTGCAGTCCTCGTTTAACCATTGTGCAATCAGCCCTTGGTCGCTGTGATATTGTTGTTCATGGAATTTGAGCGTGCGTATCGGCAATGCATAGTAATTGGAAAAGTGTAATACAAAAGAATTAAAAACGGGCTCGTCCGGGATTTGAACCCGGGACCTCTCGCACCCTAAGCGAGAATCATACCCCTAGACCAACGAGCCAGCGCCTGCCACTGTTGTGGTCCCCCGAGTTTCCAAAGAAGTGCAGACCTAGCTGTTCTGTTAGATGGGAGACGTTTTTCTATTGGGTGTACCTGTCGAGACCACTGTAATTTTGCCGTGTCTCCGAGCTGTGTGCTGTTGCCTGTTTGGGCCGTCTGACTTCTTTAACTGGCGGCTAGCATTTCTATGTTCATCGAGAAGCGGTCGCTATAAATGAGGAAAGTAGTTTAGGTGGGATTTCGTTTTGATATGTTTGGAATGGATCAGTTAGTCAGCATGTACTTCAAAAAATAAATAGAAAAAAAAGGAGGCTGGGTTTCGTTGTTTTGCAAAGGATGCACTGCAACATCCGCTCACAGGAGCAGTCCCACTACTGGTGCGACACGGGGGTTTTGACCTGCTCCGTTCCCGACCTGGGCCGGTTCACCCCTCCTTAGACGACCTGGCATTCACGAGCTCCCCCAGAAATGCCATGTCGATGCCGTGCTAAGTGCGGACTCCCGATCGGCACAGCCAGTTGCAGCACAGAGCTCCCGTGCTCAAGCGATCCGCCAGCCTCAACCTGCCCCTGTAGCTGGCATTACAGACACACGCCACGGCGCCCGGCGTGAGCGAGAGCGGCTAGAAGGCAATTCAAATCCCCTTGTCTGAAATGAGAGCGAGAGTACTCGTGCAGTTCTCCACTGACGTGGCAGCTTTTAATGCCGATTGCATTAAAAGCATTGCCGGGTCCTGCTGTAGCGGTAAAACACTGTGACCAGATGAATGAATTGAAAAAGTGTTACGTGAAACACATGTGAATCCTAGTTTTCGTGCTGCGAATTTAAAAAAAAAAAAAAAAAAAAAAAAAAAAAAAAAAAAAAGCAGCACTATAAGAATGCCAAAAAATAAAGAAGGTTGCGTTGGCGAGTATTAAGCCCCCCCTCCTCTGAGGTGCCAGCAGCATTCCGCACCGGCAGACGGAACGGGACTCTGGTCATGCTGCACTTATTTTGCTGCCAGAGACTGAATCACGCGTCGGCCGCCGGATAAAACCGAAAGCTGGCTCGTTGGTCTAGGGGTATGATTCTCGCTTTGGGTGCGAGAGGTCCCGGGTTCAAATCCCGGACGAGCCCGTTTTTTTTTTTTTAATTGTTTTGTACTATACTGTTTTCGATCCGTAAACCATTAAGCTCAGCAGGCAGTTTTGACTTAGACGCTTTGCAACTAAATGCGTTGCCATAGTGGCAGGGAGCGTGTGCCTTCCTCGTTAGTATAGTGGTCAGTATCCCCGCCTGTCACGCGGGAGACCGGGGTTCAATTCCCCGACGGGGAGATTTTTTTTTTTTTTTTACTGATTGAAGGCAGGTGCGTGTGGCTGTAATTGTATACATAAAGTAAAAAAGAAGGTTGCATTGGCCGGGAATCGAACCCGGGCCTCCCGCGTGGCAGGCGAGAATTCTACCACTGAACCACCAATGCTTGCTTGACGTTTGCTTGAGGTTTGCTTGAGGTAGGTAATGTATTAGCAGCATCTAGTGCAGTGTGAAAAGATGAATTAACCCGTTCTAGTGCTAGATTGTACATGTACACAAACAATTGTACCTACAAAATGCCCATCTGTTACACTAGTTTTGTGGTTGTTTTAAACTACATACCAAAAAAAAAAAAAAAAACAAGCACATGCGTTACCAAAATAAACAGTGCTGTATAAACTACAGAAACTCGATGCTGAATGGTTTTATAGTCTGTTACGTCAGAATTGTGTTTAATGCATAAGCAGTTGCTTTGCAGACTCAACAAAGACTGCAGTCCTCGTTTAACCATTGTGCAATCAGCCCTTGGTCGCTGTGATATTGTTGTTCATGGAATTTGAGCGTGCGTATCGGCAATGCATAGTAATTGGAAAAGTGTAATACAAAAGAATTAAAAACGGGCTCGTCCGGGATTTGAACCCGGGACCTCTCGCACCCTAAGCGAGAATCATACCCCTAGACCAACGAGCCAGCGCCTGCCACTGTTGTGGTCCCCCGAGTTTCCAAAGAAGTGCAGACCTAGCTGTTCTGTTAGATGGGAGACGTTTTTCTATTGGGTGTACCTGTCGAGACCACTGTAATTTTGCCGTGTCTCCGAGCTGTGTGCTGTTGCCTGTTTGGGCCGTCTGACTTCTTTAACTGGCGGCTAGCATTTCTATGTTCATCGAGAAGCGGTCGCTATAAATGAGGAAAGTAGTTTAGGTGGGATTTCGTTTTGATATGTTTGGAATGGATCAGTTAGTCAGCATGTACTTCAAAAAATAAATAGAAAAAAAAGGAGGCTGGGTTTCGTTGTTTTGCAAAGGATGCACTGCAACATCCGCTCACAGGAGCAGTCCCACTACTGGTGCGACACGGGGGTTTTGACCTGCTCCGTTCCCGACCTGGGCCGGTTCACCCCTCCTTAGACGACCTGGCATTCACGAGCTCCCCCAGAAATGCCATGTCGATGCCGTGCTAAGTGCGGACTCCCGATCGGCACAGCCAGTTGCAGCACAGAGCTCCCGTGCTCAAGCGATCCGCCAGCCTCAACCTGCCCCTGTAGCTGGCATTACAGACACACGCCACGGCGCCCGGCGTGAGCGAGAGCGGCTAGAAGGCAATTCAAATCCCCTTGTCTGAAATGAGAGCGAGAGTACTCGTGCAGTTCTCCACTGACGTGGCAGCTTTTAATGCCGATTGCATTAAAAGCATTGCCGGGTCCTGCTGTAGCGGTAAAACACTGTGACCAGATGAATGAATTGAAAAAGTGTTACGTGAAACACATGTGAATCCTAGTTTTCGTGCTGCGAATTTAAAAAAAAAAAAAAAAAAAAAAAAAAAAGCAGCACTATAAGAATGCCAAAAAATAAAGAAGGTTGCGTTGGCGAGTATTAAGCCCCCCCTCCTCTGAGGTGCCAGCAGCATTCCGCACCGGCAGACGGAACGGGACTCTGGTCATGCTGCACTTATTTTGCTGCCAGAGACTGAATCACTCGTCGGCCGCCGGATAAAACCGAAAGCTGGCTCGTTGGTCTAGGGGTATGATTCTCGCTTTGGGTGCGAGAGGTCCCGGGTTCAAATCCCGGACGAGCCCGTTTTTTTTTTTTAATTGTTTTGTACTATACTGTTTTCGATCCGTAAACCATTAAGCTCAGCAGGCAGTTTTGACTTAGACGCTTTGCAACTAAATGCGTTGCCATAGTGGCAGGGAGCGTGTGCCTTCCTCGTTAGTATAGTGGTCAGTATCCCCGCCTGTCACGCGGGAGACCGGGGTTCAATTCCCCGACGGGGAGATTTTTTTTTTTTTTTTACTGATTGAAGGCAGGTGCGTGTGGCTGTAATTGTATACATAAAGTAAAAAAGAAGGTTGCATTGGCCGGGAATCGAACCCGGGCCTCCCGAGTGGCAGGCGAGAATTCTACCACTGAACCACCAATGCTTGCTTGACGTTTGCTTGAGGTTTGCTTGAGGTAGGTAATGTATTAGCAGCATCTAGTGCAGTGTGAAAAGATGAATTAACCCGTTCTAGTGCTAGATTGTACATGTACACAAACAATTGTACCTACAAAATGCCCATCTGTTACACTAGTTTTGTGGTTGTTTTAAACTACATACCAAAAAAAAAAAAAAAAACAAGCACATGCGTTACCAAAATAAACAGTGCTGTATAAACTACAGAAACTCGATGCTGAATGGTTTTATAGTCTGTTACGTCAGAATTGTGTTTAATGCATAAGCAGTTGCTTTGCAGACTCAACAAAGACTGCAGTCCTCGTTTAACCATTGTGCAATCAGCCCTTGGTCGCTGTGATATTGTTGTTCATGGAATTTGAGCGTGCGTATCGGCAATGCATAGTAATTGGAAAAGTGTAATACAAAAGAATTAAAAACGGGCTCGTCCGGGATTTGAACCCGGGACCTCTCGCACCCTAAGCGAGAATCATACCCCTAGACCAACGAGCCAGCGCCTGCCACTGTTGTGGTCCCCCGAGTTTCCAAAGAAGTGCAGACCTAGCTGTTCTGTTAGATGGGAGACGTTTTTCTATTGGGTGTACCTGTCGAGACCACTGTAATTTTGCCGTGTCTCCGAGCTGTGTGCTGTTGCCTGTTTGGGCCGTCTGACTTCTTTAACTGGCGGCTAGCATTTCTATGTTCATCGAGAAGCGGTCGCTATAAATGAGGAAAGTAGTTTAGGTGGGATTTCGTTTTGATATGTTTGGAATGGATCAGTTAGTCAGCATGTACTTCAAAAAATAAATAGAAAAAAAAGGAGGCTGGGTTTCGTTGTTTTGCAAAGGATGCACTGCAACATCCGCTCACAGGAGCAGTCCCACTACTGGTGCGACACGGGGGTTTTGACCTGCTCCGTTCCCGACCTGGGCCGGTTCACCCCTCCTTAGACGACCTGGCATTCACGAGCTCCCCCAGAAATGCCATGTCGATGCCGTGCTAAGTGCGGACTCCCGATCGGCACAGCCAGTTGCAGCACAGAGCTCCCGTGCTCAAGCGATCCGCCAGCCTCAACCTGCCCCTGTAGCTGGCATTACAGACACACGCCACGGCGCCCGGCGTGAGCGAGAGCGGCTAGAAGGCAATTCAAATCCCCTTGTCTGAAATGAGAGCGAGAGTACTCGTGCAGTTCTCCACTGACGTGGCAGCTTTTAATGCCGATTGCATTAAAAGCATTGCCGGGTCCTGCTGTAGCGGTAAAACACTGTGACCAGATGAATGAATTGAAAAAGTGTTACGTGAAACACATGTGAATCCTAGTTTTCGTGCTGCGAATTTAAAAAAAAAAAAAAAAAAAAAAAAAAAAAAAAAAAAAAAAAAAGCAGCACTATAAGAATGCCAAAAAATAAAGAAGGTTGCGTTGGCGAGTATTAAGCCCCCCCTCCTCTGAGGTGCCAGCAGCATTCCGCACCGGCAGACGGAACGGGACTCTGGTCATGCTGCACTTATTTTGCTGCCAGAGACTGAATCACGCGTCGGCCGCCGGATAAAACCGAAAGCTGGCTCGTTGGTCTAGGGGTATGATTCTCGCTTTGGGTGCGAGAGGTCCCGGGTTCAAATCCCGGACGAGCCCGTTTTTTTTTTTTTAATTGTTTTGTACTATACTGTTTTCGATCCGTAAACCATTAAGCTCAGCAGGCAGTTTTGACTTAGACGCTTTGCAACTAAATGCGTTGCCATAGTGGCAGGGAGCGTGTGCCTTCCTCGTTAGTATAGTGGTCAGTATCCCCGCCTGTCACGCGGGAGACCGGGGTTCAATTCCCCGACGGGGAGATTTTTTTTTTTTTTTTACTGATTGAAGGCAGGTGCGTGTGGCTGTAATTGTATACATAAAGTAAAAAAGAAGGTTGCATTGGCCGGGAATCGAACCCGGGCCTCCCGCGTGGCAGGCGAGAATTCTACCACTGAACCACCAATGCTTGCTTGACGTTTGCTTGAGGTTTGCTTGAGGTAGGTAATGTATTAGCAGCATCTAGTGCAGTGTGAAAAGATGAATTAACCCGTTCTAGTGCTAGATTGTACATGTACACAAACAATTGTACCTACAAAATGCCCATCTGTTACACTAGTTTTGTGGTTGTTTTAAACTACATACCAAAAAAAAAAAAAAAAAACAAGCACATGCGTTACCAAAATAAACAGTGCTGTATAAACTACAGAAACTCGATGCTGAATGGTTTTATAGTCTGTTACGTCAGAATTGTGTTTAATGCATAAGCAGTTGCTTTGCAGACTCAACAAAGACTGCAGTCCTCGTTTAACCATTGTGCAATCAGCCCTTGGTCGCTGTGATATTGTTGTTCATGGAATTTGAGCGTGCGTATCGGCAATGCATAGTAATTGGAAAAGTGTAATACAAAAGAATTAAAAACGGGCTCGTCCGGGATTTGAACCCGGGACCTCTCGCACCCTAAGCGAGAATCATACCCCTAGACCAACGAGCCAGCGCCTGCCACTGTTGTGGTCCCCCGAGTTTCCAAAGAAGTGCAGACCTAGCTGTTCTGTTAGATGGGAGACGTTTTTCTATTGGGTGTACCTGTCGAGACCACTGTAATTTTGCCGTGTCTCCGAGCTGTGTGCTGTTGCCTGTTTGGGCCGTCTGACTTCTTTAACTGGCGGCTAGCATTTCTATGTTCATCGAGAAGCGGTCGCTATAAATGAGGAAAGTAGTTTAGGTGGGATTTCGTTTTGATATGTTTGGAATGGATCAGTTAGTCAGCATGTACTTCAAAAAATAAATAGAAAAAAAAGGAGGCTGGGTTTCGTTGTTTTGCAAAGGATGCACTGCAACATCCGCTCACAGGAGCAGTCCCACTACTGGTGCGACACGGGGGTTTTGACCTGCTCCGTTCCCGACCTGGGCCGGTTCACCCCTCCTTAGACGACCTGGCATTCACGAGCTCCCCCAGAAATGCCATGTCGATGCCGTGCTAAGTGCGGACTCCCGATCGGCACAGCCAGTTGCAGCACAGAGCTCCCGTGCTCAAGCGATCCGCCAGCCTCAACCTGCCCCTGTAGCTGGCATTACAGACACACGCCACGGCGCCCGGCGTGAGCGAGAGCGGCTAGAAGGCAATTCAAATCCCCTTGTCTGAAATGAGAGCGAGAGTACTCGTGCAGTTCTCCACTGACGTGGCAGCTTTTAATGCCGATTGCATTAAAAGCATTGCCGGGTCCTGCTGTAGCGGTAAAACACTGTGACCAGATGAATGAATTGAAAAAGTGTTACGTGAAACACATGTGAATCCTAGTTTTCGTGCTGCGAATTTAAAAAAAAAAAAAAAAAAAAAAAAAAAAAAAAAAAAAAAAAGCAGCACTATAAGAATGCCAAAAAATAAAGAAGGTTGCGTTGGCGAGTATTAAGCCCCCCCCTCCTCTGAGGTGCCAGCAGCATTCCGCACCGGCAGACGGAACGGGACTCTGGTCATGCTGCACTTATTTTGCTGCCAGAGACTGAATCACGCGTCGGCCGCTGGATAAAACCGAAAGCTGGCTCGTTGGTCTAGGGGTATGATTCTCGCTTTGGGTGCGAGAGGTCCCGGGTTCAAATCCCGGACGAGCCCGTTTTTTTTTTTTTAATTGTTTTGTACTATACTGTTTTCGATCCGTAAACCATTAAGCTCAGCAGGCAGTTTTGACTTAGACGCTTTGCAACTAAATGCGTTGCCATAGTGGCAGGGAGCGTGTGCCTTCCTCGTTAGTATAGTGGTCAGTATCCCCGCCTGTCACGCGGGAGACCGGGGTTCAATTCCCCGACGGGGAGATTTTTTTTTTTTTTTTACTGATTGAAGGCAGGTGCGTGTGGCTGTAATTGTATACATAAAGTAAAAAAGAAGGTTGCATTGGCCGGGAATCGAACCCGGGCCTCCCGCGTGGCAGGCGAGAATTCTACCACTGAACCACCAATGCTTGCTTGACGTTTGCTTGAGGTTTGCTTGAGGTAGGTAATGTATTAGCAGCATCTAGTGCAGTGTGAAAAGATGAATTAACCCGTTCTAGTGCTAGATTGTACATGTACACAAACAATTGTACCTACAAAATGCCCATCTGTTACACTAGTTTTGTGGTTGTTTTAAACTACATACCAAAAAAAAAAAAAAAAAACAAGCACATGCGTTACCAAAATAAACAGTGCTGTATAAACTACAGAAACTCGATGCTGAATGGTTTTATAGTCTGTTACGTCAGAATTGTGTTTAATGCATAAGCAGTTGCTTTGCAGACTCAACAAAGACTGCAGTCCTCGTTTAACCATTGTGCAATCAGCCCTTGGTCGCTGTGATATTGTTGTTCATGGATTTTGAGCGTGCGTATCGGCAATGCATAGTAATTGGAAAAGTGTAATACAAAAGAATTAAAAACGGGCTCGTCCGGGATTTAAACCCGGGACCTCTCGCACCCTAAGCGAGAATCATACCCCTAGACCAACGAGCCAGCGCCTGCCACTGTTGTGGTTCCCCGAGTTTCCAAAGAAGTGCAGACCTAGCTGTTCTGTTAGATGGGAGACGTTTTTCTATTGGGTGTACCTGTCGAGACCACTGTAATTTTGCCGTGTCTCCGAGCTGTGTGCTGTTGCCTGTTTGGGCCGTCTGACTTCTTTAACTGGCGGCTAGCATTTCTATGTTCATCGAGAAGCGGTCGCTATAAATGAGGAAAGTAGTTTAGGTGGGATTTCGTTTTGATATGTTTGGAATGGATCAGTTAGTCAGCATGTACTTCAAAAAATAAATAGAAAAAAAAGGAGGCTGGGTTTCGTTGTTTTGCAAAGGATGCACTGCAACATCCGCTCACAGGAGCAGTCCCACTACTGGTGCGACACGGGGGTTTTGACCTGCTCCGTTCCCGACCTGGGCCGGTTCACCCCTCCTTAGACGACCTGGCATTCACGAGCTCCCCCAGAAATGCCATGTCGATGCCGTGCTAAGTGCGGACTCCCGATCGGCACAGCCAGTTGCAGCACAGAGCTCCCGTGCTCAAGCGATCCGCCAGCCTCAACCTGCCCCTGTAGCTGGCATTACAGACACACGCCACGGCGCCCGGCGTGAGCGAGAGCGGCTAGAAGGCAATTCAAATCCCCTTGTCTGAAATGAGAGCGAGAGTACTCGTGCAGTTCTCCACTGACGTGGCAGCTTTTAATGCCGATTGCATTAAAAGCATTGCCGGGTCCTGCTGTAGCGGTAAAACACTGTGACCAGATGAATGAATTGAAAAAGTGTTACGTGAAACACATGTGAATCCTAGTTTTCGTGCTGCGAATTTAAAAAAAAAAAAAAAAAAAAAAAAAAAAAAAAAAAAAAAAAGCAGCACTATAAGAATGCCAAAAAATAAAGAAGGTTGCGTTGGCGAGTATTAAGCCCCCCCTCCTCTGAGGTGCCAGCAGCATTCCGCACCGGCAGACGGAACGGGACTCTGGTCATGCTGCACTTATTTTGCTGCCAGAGACTGAATCACGCGTCGGCCGCCGGATAAAACCGAAAGCTGGCTCGTTGGTCTAGGGGTATGATTCTCGCTTTGGGTGCGAGAGGTCCCGGGTTCAAATCCCGGACGAGCCCGTTTTTTTTTTTTTAATTGTTTTGTACTATACTGTTTTCGATCCGTAAACCATTAAGCTCAGCAGGCAGTTTTGACTTAGACGCTTTGCAACTAAATGCGTTGCCATAGTGGCAGGGAGCGTGTGCCTTCCTCGTTAGTATAGTGGTCAGTATCCCCGCCTGTCACGCGGGAGACCGGGATTCAATTCCCCGACGGGGAGATTTTTTTTTTTTTTTTACTGATTGAAGGCAGGTGCGTGTGGCTGTAATTGTATACATAAAGTAAAAAAGAAGGTTGCATTGGCCGGGAATCGAACCCGGGCCTCCCGCGTGGCAGGCGAGAATTCTACCACTGAACCACCAATGCTTGCTTGACGTTTGCTTGAGGTTTGCTTGAGGTAGGTAATGTATTAGCAGCATCTAGTGCAGTGTGAAAAGATGAATTAACCCGTTCTAGTGCTAGATTGTACATGTACACAAACAATTGTACCTACAAAATGCCCATCTGTTACACTAGTTTTGTGGTTGTTTTAAACTACATACCAAAAAAAAACAAAAAAAACAAGCACATGCGTTACCAAAATAAACAGTGCTGTATAAACTACAGAAACTCGATGCTGAATGGTTTTATAGTCTGTTACGTCAGAATTGTGTTTAATGCATAAGCAGTTGCTTTGCAGACTCAACAAAGACTGCAGTCCTCGTTTAACCATTGTGCAATCAGCCCTTGGTCGCTGTGATATTGTTGTTCATGGAATTTGAGCGTGCGTATCGGCAATGCATAGTAATTGGAAAAGTGTAATACAAAAGAATTAAAAACGGGCTCGTCCGGGATTTGAACCCGGGACCTCTCGCACCCTAAGCGAGAATCATACCCCTAGACCAACGAGCCAGCGCCTGCCACTGTTGTGGTCCCCCGAGTTTCCAAAGAAGTGCAGACCTAGCTGTTCTGTTAGATGGGAGACGTTTTTCTATTGGGTGTACCTGTCGAGACCACTGTAATTTTGCCGTGTCTCCGAGCTGTGTGCTGTTGCCTGTTTGGGCCGTCTGACTTCTTTAACTGGCGGCTAGCATTTCTATGTTCATCGAGAAGCGGTCGCTATAAATGAGGAAAGTAGTTTAGGTGGGATTTCGTTTTGATATGTTTGGAATGGATCAGTTAGTCAGCATGTACTTCAAAAAATAAATAGAAAAAAAAGGAGGCTGGGTTTCGTTGTTTTGCAAAGGATGCACTGCAACATCCGCTCACAGGAGCAGTCCCACTACTGGTGCGACACGGGGGTTTTGACCTGCTCCGTTCCCGACCTGGGCCGGTTCACCCCTCCTTAGACGACCTGGCATTCACGAGCTCCCCCAGAAATGCCATGTCGATGCCGTGCTAAGTGCGGACTCCCGATCGGCACAGCCAGTTGCAGCACAGAGCTCCCGTGCTCAAGCAATCCGCCAGCCTCAACCTGCCCCTGTAGCTGGCATTACAGACACACGCCACGGCGCCCGGCGTGAGCGAGAGCGGCTAGAAGGCAATTCAAATCCCCTTGTCTGAAATGAGAGCGAGAGTACTCGTGCAGTTCTCCACTGACGTGGCAGCTTTTAATGCCGATTGCATTAAAAGCATTGCCGGGTCCTGCTGTAGCGGTAAAACACTGTGACCAGATGAATGAATTGAAAAAGTGTTACGTGAAACACATGTGAATCCTAGTTTTCGTGCTGCGAATTTAAAAAATAAAAAAAAAAAAAAAAAAATAAAAAAAAAAAAAAGCAGCACTATAAGAATGCCAAAAAATAAAGAAGGTTGCGTTGGCGAGTATTAAGCCCCCCCTCCTCTGAGGTGCCAGCAGCATTCCGCACCGGCAGACGGAACGGGACTCTGGTCATGCTGCACTTATTTTGCTGCCAGAGACTGAATCACGCGTCGGCCGCCGGATAAAACCGAAAGCTGGCTCGTTGGTCTAGGGGTATGATTCTCGCTTTGGGTGCGAGAGGTCCCGGGTTCAAATCCCGGACGAGCCCGTTTTTTTTTTTTTAATTGTTTTGTACTATACTGTTTTCGATCCGTAAACCATTAAGCTCAGCAGGCAGTTTTGACTTAGACGCTTTGCAACTAAATGCGTTGCCATAGTGGCAGGGAGCGTGTGCCTTCCTCGTTAGTATAGTGGTCAGTATCCCCGCCTGTCACGCGGGAGACCGGGGTTCAATTCCCCGACGGGGAGATTTTTTTTTTTTTTTTACTGATTGAAGGCAGGTGCGTGTGGCTGTAATTGTATACATAAAGTAAAAAAGAAGGTTGCATTGGCCGGGAATCGAACCCGGGCCTCCCGCGTGGCAGGCGAGAATTCTACCACTGAACCACCAATGCTTGCTTGACGTTTGCTTGAGGTTTGCTTGAGGTAGGTAATGTATTAGCAGCATCTAGTGCAGTGTGAAAAGATGAATTAACCCGTTCTAGTGCTAGATTGTACATGTACACAAACAATTGTACCTACAAAATGCCCATCTGTTACACTAGTTTTGTGGTTGTTTTAAACTACATACCAAAAAAAAAAAAAAAAAACAAGCACATGCGTTACCAAAATAAACAGTGCTGTATAAACTACAGAAACTCGATGCTGAATGGTTTTATAGTCTGTTACGTCAGAATTGTGTTTAATGCATAAGCAGTTGCTTTGCAGACTCAACAAAGACTGCAGTCCTCGTTTAACCATTGTGCAATCAGCCCTTGGTCGCTGTGATATTGTTGTTCATGGAATTTGAGCGTGCGTATCGGCAATGCATAGTAATTGGAAAAGTGTAATACAAAAGAATTAAAAACGGGCTCGTCTGGGATTTGAACCCGGGACCTCTCGCACCCTAAGCGAGAATCATACCCCTAGACCAACGAGCCAGCGCCTGCCACTGTTGTGGTCCCCCGAGTTTCCAAAGAAGTGCAGACCTAGCTGTTCTGTTAGATGGGAGACGTTTTTCTATTGGGTGTACCTGTCGAGACCACTGTAATTTTGCCGTGTCTCCGAGCTGTGTGCTGTTGCCTGTTTGGGCCGTCTGACTTCTTTAACTGGCGGCTAGCATTTCTATGTTCATCGAGAAGCGGTCGCTATAAATGAGGAAAGTAGTTTAGGTGGGATTTCGTTTTGATATGTTTGGAATGGATCAGTTAGTCAGCATGTACTTCAAAAAATAAATAGAAAAAAAAGGAGGCTGGGTTTCGTTGTTTTGCAAAGGATGCACTGCAACATCCGCTCACAGGAGCAGTCCCACTACTGGTGCGACACGGGGGTTTTGACCTGCTCCGTTCCCGACCTGGGCCGGTTCACCCCTCCTTAGACGACCTGGCATTCACGAGCTCCCCCAGAAATGCCATGTCGATGCCGTGCTAAGTGCGGACTCCCGATCGGCACAGCCAGTTGCAGCACAGAGCTCCCGTGCTCAAGCGATCCGCCAGCCTCAACCTGCCCCTGTAGCTGGCATTACAGACACACGCCACGGCGCCCGGCGTGAGCGAGAGCGGCTAGAAGGCAATTCAAATCCCCTTGTCTGAAATGAGAGCGAGAGTACTCGTGCAGTTCTCCACTGACGTGGCAGCTTTTAATGCCGATTGCATTAAAAGCATTGCCGGGTCCTGCTGTAGCGGTAAAACACTGTGACCAGATGAATGAATTGAAAAAGTGTTACGTGAAACACATGTGAATCCTAGTTTTCGTGCTGCGAATTTAAAAAATAAAAAAAAAAAAAAAAAAAAAAAAAAAAAAAAAAAGCAGCACTATAAGAATGCCAAAAAATAAAGAAGGTTGCGTTGGCGAGTATTAAGCCCCCCCTCCTCTGAGGTGCCAGCAGCATTCCGCACCGGCAGACGGAACGGGACTCTGGTCATGCTGCACTTATTTTGCTGCCAGAGACTGAATCACGCGTCGGCCGCCGGATAAAACCGAAAGCTGGCTCGTTGGTCTAGGGGTATGATTCTCGCTTTGGGTGCGAGAGGTCCCGGGTTCAAATCCCGGACGAGCCCGTTTTTTTTTTTTTAATTGTTTTGTACTATACTGTTTTCGATCCGTAAACCATTAAGCTCAGCAGGCAGTTTTGACTTAGACGCTTTGCAACTAAATGCGTTGCCATAGTGGCAGGGAGCGTGTGCCTTCCTCGTTAGTATAGTGGTCAGTATCCCCGCCTGTCACGCGGGAGACCGGGGTTCAATTCCCCGACGGGGAGATTTTTTTTTTTTTTTTACTGATTGAAGGCAGGTGCGTGTGGCTGTAATTGTATACATAAAGTAAAAAAGAAGGTTGCATTGGCCGGGAATCGAACCCGGGCCTCCCGCGTGGCAGGCGAGAATTCTACCACTGAACCACCAATGCTTGCTTGACGTTTGCTTGAGGTTTGCTTGAGGTAGGTAATGTATTAGCAGCATCTAGTGCAGTGTGAAAAGATGAATTAACCCGTTCTAGTGCTAGATTGTACATGTACACAAACAATTGTACCTACAAAATGCCCATCTGTTACACTAGTTTTGTGGTTGTTTTAAACTACATACCAAAAAAAAAAAAAAAAAACAAGCACATGCGTTACCAAAATAAACAGTGCTGTATAAACTACAGAAACTCGATGCTGAATGGTTTTATAGTCTGTTACGTCAGAATTGTGTTTAATGCATAAGCAGTTGCTTTGCAGACTCAACAAAGACTGCAGTCCTCGTTTAACCATTGTGCAATCAGCCCTTGGTCGCTGTGATATTGTTGTTCATGGAATTTGAGCGTGCGTATCGGCAATGCATAGTAATTGGAAAAGTGTAATACAAAAGAATTAAAAACGGGCTCGTCCGGGATTTGAACCCGGGACCTCTCGCACCCTAAGCGAGAATCATACCCCTAGACCAACGAGCCAGCGCCTGCCACTGTTGTGGTCCCCCGAGTTTCCAAAGAAGTGCAGACCTAGCTGTTCTGTTAGATGGGAGACGTTTTTCTATTGGGTGTACCTGTCGAGACCACTGTAATTTTGCCGTGTCTCCGAGCTGTGTGCTGTTGCCTGTTTGGGCCGTCTGACTTCTTTAACTGGCGGCTAGCATTTCTATGTTCATCGAGAAGCGGTCGCTATAAATGAGGAAAGTAGTTTAGGTGGGATTTCGTTTTGATATGTTTGGAATGGATCAGTTAGTCAGCATGTACTTCAAAAAATAAATAGAAAAAAAAGGAGGCTGGGTTTCGTTGTTTTGCAAAGGATGCACTGCAACATCCGCTCACAGGAGCAGTCCCACTACTGGTGCGACACGGGGGTTTTGACCTGCTCCGTTCCCGACCTGGGCCGGTTCACCCCTCCTTAGACGACCTGGCATTCACGAGCTCCCCCAGAAATGCCATGTCGATGCCGTGCTAAGTGCGGACTCCCGATCGGCACAGCCAGTTGCAGCACAGAGCTCCCGTGCTCAAGCGATCCGCCAGCCTCAACCTGCCCCTGTAGCTGGCATTACAGACACACGCCACGGCGCCCGGCGTGAGCGAGAGCGGCTAGAAGGCAATTCAAATCCCCTTGTCTGAAATGAGAGCGAGAGTACTCGTGCAGTTCTCCACTGACGTGGCAGCTTTTAATGCCGATTGCATTAAAAGCATTGCCGGGTCCTGCTGTAGCGGTAAAACACTGTGACCAGATGAATGAATTGAAAAAGTGTTACGTGAAACACATGTGAATCCTAGTTTTCGTGCTGCGAATTTAAAAAATAAAAAAAAAAAAAAAAAAAAAAAAAAAAAAAAAAAAGCAGCACTATAAGAATGCCAAAAAATAAAGAAGGTTGCGTTGGCGAGTATTAAGCCCCCCCTCCTCTGAGGTGCCAGCAGCATTCCGCACCGGCAGACGGAACGGGACTCTGGTCATGCTGCACTTATTTTGCTGCCAGAGACTGAATCACGCGTCGGCCGCCGGATAAAACCGAAAGCTGGCTCGTTGGTCTAGGGGTATGATTCTCGCTTTGGGTGCGAGAGGTCCCGGGTTCAAATCCCGGACGAGCCCGTTTTTTTTTTTTTAATTGTTTTGTACTATACTGTTTTCGATCCGTAAACCATTAAGCTCAGCAGGCAGTTTTGACTTAGACGCTTTGCAACTAAATGCGTTGCCATAGTGGCAGGGAGCGTGTGCCTTCCTCGTTAGTATAGTGGTCAGTATCCCCGCCTGTCACGCGGGAGACCGGGATTCAATTCCCCGACGGGGAGATTTTTTTTTTTTTTTTACTGATTGAAGGCAGGTGCGTGTGGCTGTAATTGTATACATAAAGTAAAAAAGAAGGTTGCATTGGCCGGGAATCGAACCCGGGCCTCCCGCGTGGCAGGCGAGAATTCTACCACTGAACCACCAATGCTTGCTTGACGTTTGCTTGAGGTTTGCTTGAGGTAGGTAATGTATTAGCAGCATCTAGTGCAGTGTGAAAAGATGAATTAACCCGTTCTAGTGCTAGATTGTACATGTACACAAACAATTGTACCTACAAAATGCCCATCTGTTACACTAGTTTTGTGGTTGTTTTAAACTACATACCAAAAAAAAAAAAAAAAAACAAGCACATGCGTTACCAAAATAAACAGTGCTGTATAAACTACAGAAACTCGATGCTGAATGGTTTTATAGTCTGTTACGTCAGAATTGTGTTTAATGCATAAGCAGTTGCTTTGCAGACTCAACAAAGACTGCAGTCCTCGTTTAACCATTGTGCAATCAGCCCTTGGTCGCTGTGATATTGTTGTTCATGGAATTTGAGCGTGCGTATCGGCAATGCATAGTAATTGGAAAAGTGTAATACAAAAGAATTAAAAACGGGCTCGTCCGGGATTTGAACCCGGGACCTCTCGCACCCTAAGCGAGAATCATACCCCTAGACCAACGAGCCAGCGCCTGCCACTGTTGTGGTCCCCCGAGTTTCCAAAGAAGTGCAGACCTAGCTGTTCTGTTAGATGGGAGACGTTTTTCTATTGGGTGTACCTGTCGAGACCACTGTAATTTTGCCGTGTCTCCGAGCTGTGTGCTGTTGCCTGTTTGGGCCGTCTGACTTCTTTAACTGGCGGCTAGCATTTCTATGTTCATCGAGAAGCGGTCGCTATAAATGAGGAAAGTAGTTTAGGTGGGATTTCGTTTTGATATGTTTGGAATGGATCAGTTAGTCAGCATGTACTTCAAAAAATAAATAGAAAAAAAAGGAGGCTGGGTTTCGTTGTTTTGCAAAGGATGCACTGCAACATCCGCTCACAGGAGCAGTCCCACTACTGGTGCGACACGGGGGTTTTGACCTGCTCCGTTCCCGACCTGGGCCGGTTCACCCCTCCTTAGACGACCTGGCATTCACGAGCTCCCCCAGAAATGCCATGTCGATGCCGTGCTAAGTGCGGACTCCCGATCGGCACAGCCAGTTGCAGCACAGAGCTCCCGTGCTCAAGCGATCCGCCAGCCTCAACCTGCCCCTGTAGCTGGCATTACAGACACACGCCACGGCGCCCGGCGTGAGCGAGAGCGGCTAGAAGGCAATTCAAATCCCCTTGTCTGAAATGAGAGCGAGAGTACTCGTGCAGTTCTCCACTGACGTGGCAGCTTTTAATGCCGATTGCATTAAAAGCATTGCCGGGTCCTGCTGTAGCGGTAAAACACTGTGACCAGATGAATGAATTGAAAAAGTGTTACGTGAAACACATGTGAATCCTAGTTTTCGTGCTGCGAATTTAAAAAATAAAAAAAAAAAAAAAAAAAAAAAAAAAAAAAAAAAGCAGCACTATAAGAATGCCAAAAAATAAAGAAGGTTGCGTTGGCGAGTATTAAGCCCCCCCTCCTCTGAGGTGCCAGCAGCATTCCGCACCGGCAGACGGAACGGGACTCTGGTCATGCTGCACTTATTTTGCTGCCAGAGACTGAATCACGCGTCGGCCGCCGGATAAAACCGAAAGCTGGCTCGTTGGTCTAGGGGTATGATTCTCGCTTTGGGTGCGAGAGGTCCCGGGTTCAAATCCCGGACGAGCCCTTTTTTTTTTTTTAATTGTTTTGTACTATACTGTTTTCGATCCGTAAACCATTAAGCTCAGCAGGCAGTTTTGACTTAGACGCTTTGCAACTAAATGCGTTGCCATAGTGGCAGGGAGCGTGTGCCTTCCTCGTTAGTATAGTGGTCAGTATCCCCGCCTGTCACG